>NC_142117.1:20360000-20532500 GCF_056152115.1 Neolamprologus brichardi | reverse complement strand
GACTTGAAAGTCTGTTAACTCGACAGTTAGCAGTTGTACATCCTTTCACTGATGATGTTGAGGACTTGGTAGTATCACTTTAGCAGCATAATATAGCTGTAAGGTTTCACTTGTTTGAACTGTATGAGCAAGTGAAAACAAGCACTGTAACTTATCAAAATGAAAATGATACAAAATGTAAATTAACCAGCCATCCAAATAATATTATTGCCCCCAAAATCTATCCAAATGATCTGAATAATGCAACATAGTGTTACTGAATTTTATCTCTGCTCACAAGCCTGGTACATGTCACTGTAACATACTTGTTATGTGTATCCACAGGCAGAACAATAAACTGCATCTCTTTGATAAAATTATGAATACAGACAATTTGTCAGGCTTGAACTTTACAGAATGCTTGTGTTTTTTGTTTAAATGCTTTTCATTGTTACTAAGTTAAACTTATAGACCCGCTCGTTGTTAAAAAAAGAAGAAGTTTGTGTCAGCCTGTTTGGCCCATAGCATGCGTACATATTGCATATATATTTTCCTATATAAATACATTTTATACCAATACAACAAGCTGGAAAAAACATTCAGTGAAACAATCAGTGACATTTAACAGTCATTGTATAACAATGCCAATGGTGTAGAAAGGCAGCAAACACACGTGCACACGCACGCGTGCATGCACACACGTAAAATTAATTATAAGGGAACATGGTGAGGAGAAACAACACCTGAAGGTGTAGCTGAGACTAAGTCATGTTTGTGGTAAATAATTAGATGTACACAAAACAGTCTCACATGTGCAAACCTGCTAGACTCCTGGAAAAGGTAAGAAACATGGAAATAACAGTCAAAATGAAGGCAGAGGTTCGGTGATCTACATTCAGGCATGCACTTGGTCTTGGTTTTTTTTTGTTTTCAATGAAAAATTATAATAAATAAAAACAATTATGTCCCCTGCCCACTTTCACAAACCTTTGAGTTTCCACTGAGCATCCAGGTACTGAGAAATCAGCCACTATGACAGCCTTAGCAAACCCAGCACCGCTTGGCATACAAACATTATATAAAATGTACATATACAATGTATATATGTAATTTTTTTCTATCCACATTTCAAATATATTTGTAACTGTATATGCTTTGAATGCAAAAGATTTGATAAGGAATATATGAGGATTATATGCAGCTGTCCAAAGTTTGGAGACCAAACCCCAAATCCATTTTTCGAAAGAAGCTCCATCACATACAGAGAAAGTTGCTCTCTCCTCATACACAGATTATTGTCTTCATTGAGAGAAGTCCACGTTCCACACTGGGAAACACACGGGGTTCCTTCTGACCACAAACAAATCTGCATTTTCTTTCTCCTCTGTTTTAACCTGACAGATTTACATCAGGATTTTCATTATTTTTGTCAAGCAAATGCTAACCAGATTCTAATACATGCATCTCTGAATGGTGTTTTTCATTTGTTTACTTGCTGAAAGATCATGTCTCGCGAGTTCATTTGGAAACTGTAAAAAAAGGGAAAGAGAAGAAGTATGTCACACACTTATGATTGCAGCAAAAGTAAATGTAACACACACACAGATGTTGGCAAACTTGAAAACAGGAAACACATCTGAAGCATGTCATTCTTTCTGTCTGTAAACAAGATCGCTTGAAAAGTTTTGGATTCTGATTTTGATAAAACTTTGAGTGTAGAGGGGCCTTATCTTCAAGGTCAACTTAACGATTTATTGGTTGAAAATTGACAAAAAAGCCTTATAACCTAGAAACTATGGGATGTGTTGTCAACATATAGAAAGTACCTTATAAGAATTTAAAATTTTTCACGTTTGACCTCTGACCTCTCCTTCAAGATTGATATAAAAGACAAAAAAGTGACAATAATGTAATCAATGTAAACATCTGTCATGCTACTCTTATCTCATTTTTACTGCACTACAAACTTCTTAACGTATGTTTAAAAAGAACAAAGTAAACAAAATGAGTTAACAGGACCACTCTGCCGAGAGACTGAGCTGCTTTGGCAGATGTTTCTTGGACTGCCCTTCTGAATAGATAGTTCCTCCTACAGCTACACTTTAAACCTCAATCGAAATCTCGGTGCAGCACACTCGACACCATCATGATAACATCACTGTCCTCAAAAATTTGTCCTGCTTGATTCAATTAATGTACCTGAAACTGAGACGTAGACTGTGATCATGACCACGCCCAAGACAATGGAGGAGATACTGAGCAGACGAGCCAGTTTACCCAGCCTCCTGGCCCCGTCTATATCCCCCGCCTGGAGACTGTTTCTGGACTGGGGACACACAAAAGCAGCAAGACTATTAAACAAATGTAATATATTAGGTAGTAGACCAAACAGAACATTTTTAGGAAGATCTGTCGAACCAGCCAAACCAAGGATACACTTGGGGTGGAGATTTTCATCTACATATTTATGAGTTCTTGGATAAAGCTAGAGATGCAAACAGTGATGTAGCAGGAACCCTGTAAAGTATTATTTGTAATTAGTCCAGTTCTTCCTCTTTTACTTTATTTTGTTTGTGTAGGAAAAACCATAAGACCAAGCAGCACGAAAACTTCGTGACTGCCCCAAACCTGAGTTACTGCACCTGCACCTGAAGCACTCCAAATTGTTTGATTATTATCAATTATGAACACCCTGAAACTACTGAACTAATCATCCTGGATCAGTCAGGCTCATCAATGGATTTTGCTGATCTTGTGTAATGTGATTTAACATTTAAAAAAAGAAATAGATGATTAAAAAAAAACCTTTATTAACTCATGAACATACACAAGTCTTCACACACATTGAGTGTAAGGTGTGAAATTCAAGATACATATACACCATTGCTCACTGAGCTTATGTACTAAAGTGCAATGCTTTTCCCATTTATGGGTGAAACAAATGTGAAAAGGTCTTGAAAAAATTACTTACAAAATGTCCAGATTTGTACATATTTTACACTGAAGACATAGAACACCCGCATGTTCTCCAGAGCTGTTTTTTCTTTCGGCATATACACTGAAGCGCTGAGGTGTACCAATAATTATTCACACTCTAACCTGTGGCTCTTTGAAAAGTCTAACCCTCAAAGGTTTTCATGGGGACAATGTAGTTAGGCAGCATCAAATGGTAGTCTGTAGAATGACTTTGGACACCAAGAACAAGTAGAAGTGAGTTGAGACAAGCTCTGGGTGGTGGGGAAAAGTTACTGGTGTTTGGGGTATCTTCTGGGCAGACGACACAGGACAAAGAGACTTGGTGGTGGAAAGAGGAAGTGCAAGAAAACACTCAAAGGTTAGTGAAGAAACAGTGGGATAGTCAGGAAGATGAATAAAGTGCACAGAGTACTGGAGGCTAATAATATAAAAAAGAGAGGTGGAAAAGCCAAAGGAAAGCAGGCAGGGGTCTCTGTGGACTCTGTGGAGCCTGGAGAGGTGGAGGTATGCTCTGGAGAGAAAAGGAATGAAAGTCAGTAGTAGCAAACAGAATACGTGTGTGTGAATGAGAGAGTGGCAGGTGGAAAGATGAAAATGTAAAGAGTATCAAAAGTCAAAGGGAAAGTTTACAAGATGGTAGTGAGACCTGCTGTGACATGTGGTTTGGAGATGGTGGCACTGACAAAGAGACCATGATGGACAGGGTTAGAAATGATTATGTCAGAGTGACGTCTCACAGTGCTTTGGAAACAATGTTAGAGGCAAAGCTGTGATGGTTTTGACATGTGCAGAGAAGGGATCGTGGCTTTACTGGACAAATGATGAAGTTCCTGGCAGGAGGAAAATACTGAAGCAGCTCTCCAAGAGTTACACTTTAAAACATTTATCATATAGTTAATCAATACTTATTTTAAAAAGAAATTGATAAACATGCAGCGCAGTAATGTTGACTTGTGAAATGCAGAGAGTACTTTGTTTCAACTGTAAACGGTCAAATCTCATGCCGGCAGATTGGGACTGACGGAAGAATGTGACTTGCAGAGCCAATTGGATGGAGTCGGTGAGTGCAGCAGTATGAAGGGGTTGTATATCATTTTAATGCTGAACGTATATTGCTTTGCTTGTACACTGCAGATACGGAGACAGAGTGATTCATGCGTATGTGTGAAAGGCGTGATGGATGGGAATTCTCAGCCTTCTGCATTGCTTTTATGTGAGTCACCCCAAAGATCAAATCTCCCGTTACTGATGTCTCAGGCTTTTCATTGGATTGGCAGGGTTTTTTTTAACAGTGTATGTTTTTATTTTGTGAAAGGGAGTCCACACAAAGGAACACTGCTCTTCACAGTATTGCAGCATGTACATGCACACATCAAATAAAAAATCTTATGTTGCTGTTTTTCATTTATTTAGTCATAAAACAAAATTTCATTGTGTGTGTGTTTTGGCTATAGTTTACATATATCACTCCAAGTATTTGCTCTATAACTTAACAAATGTCACTTGAGCACTAGAGCAACTAAACAATCTGATCAAGCTGATCAACCTGAATGCAGATGGCGTTTAAATACTTCAGCAGGTGTTCAAGATGAGTCTTTTCAAAGCAGAGGTGAAAACAGAAATTGGACCTCTCACCAAAACTTATCTGGTATTAGAAGAAAGAAAGTGCTGCCCTACTGTTCGAAGACTAAAATACATATAAGCTCTACACAGGTTGGAGTTACAGATATGAAAATATGAAAAGTTAAAAAACAAAAACGAAACAAAGAAATTCATCAGTTTGACAGTTTAACTACACTATCATATTCCTCAAAAGATTTTTCCCCATTTTACATATGAAAGTTCAAATGCTTTAAATATAAACGGCATTGTGTGTATGAAAGTGTTAATAAAATAAATATAATTAACACTGACTGAAATTAAAAGCATTTTAATCAGAATTAAAAGTAAGCGGTGATTTCCAGGTAGAAGAAGGATCATGACTCAGTCCATGTGTGGCTGCAGCAATGAAACCTGCCTACACCTGAGTTTAGCAGTGATTGAGAACTTCATGCTTCATAAGAGAATTTCAGGAAGTAATACACTCTTCTTAATTTCACATTACCCTCACAATTTAGTTTGAAATCATGCTATGGTGTCTCTGTTTTCTTGCTTCATTCAGTCACTGAATACTGAAGAAATAGTTTTGGGGCTTAGGTGGAAACTGCCTCAAATTCAGATTGAATTACAGAGTATTTCCCCTGATTACTAACTTGTTACTCCATCCTCTCACTCCCGTGAGATGCTCTGCCTCCAGGCTGTCTGGTAGTAAGATACTACTGTGCACTAGTGCACGTGGGTTTGGGACAGTGCAACCTTAGGGTAGAGTGGAAAACTACTTTTAAATATGGCATTCATCTCTTCTTTTAATAATGCCTGATATTTGGGAAATAATAACAACAACCGAGCTCATGACATACTTTCAAAGCAGAATGTCTTCACATTCTTGCATGATAAAGGATTTCACCTGCCCAGTACATAATGAACTCAATATTAAGAAGATGAGGAAGTGGTACTAGGCATGGGTGGAATATGAATATTTTTGATTATTAAAGATGCAGGAAAAAAAAGAGAAATAAATTAAATACACAGCGCTTAACAAATTATTAGGCCAAAACAGCTCTGGTAATTATGAAAATATGTTTTTCTTAGTTGTAGATGCAAAGATAAAATGCACTGATGGTAGTTTTTTTTAGATCTTTCTGAGAAAAGCTCATGTCTGCTTTTAAGGAGGACCTTGGGACCATGTGATGAAAAATGTACATTTTTCAGAATTTTACATTGACAAATATTCTTCTTACCCCTTCAAACTTGAATCGTTAAATAATTGCCAATAAATGGAGAATTTATTGAACCTCCTGACATTTATAAAAATATTAAATTTGCAATAATTTGCAAAAAACAAACAAAGTTGAGCAAATATGATAGCTACACCTGGCAAAGAATTACTTCTTAAAAGTGTATTATCCAATATATTTGTATTTTTTAGAAAAAAAAAATCACAGTGAAAATGTTGAAGTCTCAAAAACTGTATGTATCAAATATAATACACTAGTCGTTACGGGGTTAAATTACTGACTGATTTGCTCGCACAGTTTATCGCAGCTTCACAAACGCCTCCCAATTTTTAATTCTAAAAGGCTCAAACCCAACTTTTGACAGATGCTGCACTGCAATTAAAACAAAGATATTTCAATATAATGCAATTGCCTTAAAACAGTCACCTAATGTAATGTACTCCTATATACTGCATGGTAAGAAACGTAATCACAAAAACTATTTAACTAAATTTGATCAAATGTAAATATCTACTACATGTAATGTCTCATCCCACAATCCAGGCTCATGACAGTAAAACAGAAACATTACTTTTTTACTCTCACTCACTTCCTCACTCACTCACAGGGACACACTCCATCTTCTTGCTCTGAGGACTGCAATGTGAAGCTGTGGTGCAAAGTCCCGCTCGAGCCTGTATTGATCTTTTCTCATAGAGAAAAGCAGCATCAGCACCTTAAATCAATGGAAGTCCCTTTCAGAAAACACAGTCTATTTGGCCAGCTTGGAGAGAAACCATCAATGGTGAATGGAGGTGATTTTAAAAGATGATATTTTACTTGCATAATGATAATAAGAAAGTAAAAAGAAACAAAGCAAAGCAATGTCAGCACTCTCATTTGGACCTAGTCTTGTTGGATGTTACCTTTGAGACCTGCGAGAGGTTTTCATTTGTGTTTGTGAATATCTGTGTGTAGTGAAAGGGAGGCACCCTTTGCTTCACTGAATCACGCCTGTATTGATTCACAGCACGACTACGGGTCATATTTGTTTTCAGAATGGGAAATTCTACCCTGATTGTAGTGTTCATTGTGCTACCTTTGTACACACACACGCACACCCGTTCTCTCTAATGTGTTCAAATGTTCAGCAGACAAGTGTGGGTGGTAGTAAGTCAGTAAGTGCTTCTTTTCTCACTTGCCATTAATAATGGAGAACCAACAGCAGCCATGGTGGAACGCAGAAGTGTACAGTGGGAGGATGTTTTCTTCTATGAGCAAATCTGTCGATTTTCAGGTTTATACATTATATCTTTCAAAACTTTTAGATTATATTCATTTCATTGCTTAAATTTTTATTTTTAAACTGTACTTAACTTTTTTTTTAAGTTCAAAGATGACAATCATTTATAATTTAGTAGTGACAGAAATTTTTAATCCCCAAATGAATTTGTACAAGGCTTTTGCGGGTTTTTTTTGTTTTGGTATGTTAAGTTAAATCACATTGGTCCGGTGAGGGATAAAAAACATCGCAGTCTCTCGGAAGCGGCTAGCAAGGCTTTTAGACTTTTTACAGAAAATGTCCATTAAAATTTCAAACCACCCATGCGACCAAATGATCAAACCTTCCAGAGCTATGATGGCACAATACCTATTCTAACTATAAAATGCATTGTAGCTGATGGTTACATACGATCTTACTTGTGTTTATATATTTGCTTGTGAATTCAAACAAACTAACAGAGTGCTAATGCTTTAAAAGACTAGACCATCATAGTATAAACCTTTATCCATTGGCAGATCATTTATAAGTGAACCACTGCCAGGCATATTTAAATAACTCAGAGTCAGGTTTCATCATTTAGTTCATAGCACAGTGCACTATCATCGGGATAATGTATGCTATTATTAGCAATCTGTTTGTTAAACCAAACACAGTTTATCGATATACAATGCAACTACAGAAACAAAACAGAAATGGGCTATTTGTTCTAAAAAAGGGCAAACACTAAGAAACGCTTTCACCACAGGTGAGATTTCTAAAGCAAAGAGTTGTCTAGTTACACCGCTGTCATTATCTAATATGATGCAAATCACACAATGAAAAGTAGGTTTAGCATCTGTTACTTAGCAATTGGAATGCACAGCTTAAGCTGGTGCAAATGCCATTATTATAACTTTTTTTTGCAGGTAGTTAATCACAAATTAATGTGCTGAAGCGATTTCTGTTGCATTTGTCCAGATTTTGCTACTAAAATGTGGAATAGGTGTTATGTTTTACTGAAACATTTGTAAGCTCACATGCAAATACGACATATAAGGACAATATGAAGGTCCATTGAAAATATTTGGGTGTTGGCTGCCTTTTATTCCATTGTCTGTCAAGATGATCCCACACTGCTTCAGGAGTGTTGCAGTTGGGACTGTAGGGGAAGGTCAGTCCATGACTGATAGAGTTCCAATGTGTGTTTTTCTGTCCAGGTATGATTTTACTGCACTGGAAGTGTTTGCGACCGTTGTCATGCTGAAAAGTGAAGCTATTACCAATCAGATGATTTGCAGATGGTATTGCATTAGGTATCAACATCTGATGGCACTTTTCTGTGTTTACAATTGTATCAATTAAGCACCTTGAGGCAACAGTTGTTGTCGTTTATATAAATAAAACTAAATGTAATCAATTTTGTCAAGATTTCCAACATCACTGGCTGATAGGCAGCTCCAAACCATGACAGAACCTCCGCCATGTTTTACAGATGGCTGTAGACACTCACTGTCGTATCTCTCTCCTGACCTCTTCTGTACATCCCGATTTCACATTTGGATTCACCACTCCACTCCACTGTTACCATTGATTTTTCAGTCCAGTTTTTGTACAATTTGGCATACCTCAGCCTTTTATCCCAGTATCCCTTCATTAACAATGCCTTCTTGCCAGAAGAAGACAGTCATTTCCACTGAGACCATCTCGTGAGTCTTCAGTGAACATCTGGGCCTTCAGATCAACTGGAGGGCCAGATGCATCTCTCAGGTCCTGTCAGGCTGGATCTTTTCCCCTATTAAGGACATGGCATTCAGATAACTTTTATCTTCTGAAGATTCTTATTCTTTTGTCCTCCACTTCAAAATACAATTTATGTGTGTTGTAGCAGGCTGCTAGTAACAAAGTGCCTGAAGATACAGTTCTTTGCGTAGAGACAACACTGGGTCATCCCCTAACTTATCATGTCTTTTTATGTTTGAATGAGTCATAGGTCAGTGTTAAGTGGCCTAACAAAAACATTCCTCTGAATATAGTGAGGTAGAAGCACTGGAATGAAAATGAATGGAAAAACACCTAAAGAAACTTCTGGACCTTCTGGAAGGCTGGAGAACTATCATACGAGAAAGTCTTGTTCTTTGGAGGCAAAATAGAAAGAAAAGAGGGGTGGCTCAGGATTTCTGTACAATATTGTAAATAAAATGTCACAATATTATAATTAAAACAAGTGAAGATGCATTCATTTTTAATATTAAATCATCGAGTAGTGGGATTTGAAGATTTTAAAAGCTCCTATATTATCAAAAAAGCCACTCATATAGCTAGTGGCCCTTACGCTGGTAAGTGCTCTGTACTATACTTGTACTCAAAATATGACTTTCTATGCATCCAGTTTTAATATTCATTGGATGATCACATTGTAGCATTCATTGATTTAAAATGATAAATGAGTTGTAGCAGACGGGCTTTTCTTTTTTCTCTGTAACACTCTGATGAGCTCACATTGGGTAAGAACAGTGTAAAATGCTCTCTGATGGTGACTGCAGCACTTGACTGCTAATAAGATCTCATTTACCTACACACACACACACACACACACACACACACACACACAAAGCCATCCCGCCAGTGCAGCATTGTGAGACCATATTTTACAGGCAAATCTGCAGCACATGCAGTAATGCTCCTGCAGTTTGGGCATTCCCATTACTGGGATAGGCTAGTGCGCACTGTAAAAACCTATTACCCCAACCTCTCCAGTAACCATAATTGACTGCGTATCTTCCGCGTTTGCCAGCCGCAAGCCCTTCCCACCAAGCATCTGTCAGAGATCTTTGGCGGCAGCCAGCTGGAAGTTGGCTTTTATGTGTTCCTACTGCTGAAAGTAGTGGGAGATGATGATGGATGTAACTGTTCCTGCTGTTAGCAATGCACCATCTACAGTGTGGAAAGATGCTGACTCTTTTACAAGGGTAAATGGGACCAACACAGATGGATATTTTTACCTGTTTAAGCGATTAAAAGATGGATATACATCTTATTTAATGTTTGCACTGTCTACATACACAAAAATGTGTATTTACTTAAATTCTGTGATATAGTTTATGTTTTGCATAATAGCAGAATCTACTGAAGTCTGCATTTACAGTTAGACACAGGCAATTACACGAGTTTTGATTGTATTTAAAGCTGGAGCTGGAGACAGGTGTGTGATCTAAAAACATAACACCTGGATATTTTTGTATCCACTCCTATATTTGCGTTTCTTTCCAGTTTTGTTTGAGGTTTGAAAGATTCTTGTGGTAAATATTTGGGTCTGTTGCAGCTCAGTTTTGTGTCGAACAGGCTGGAATACTGTGGATTTGTCAAAGCTTTGTTGCTTGAATCTGCTGCTAAAAACAGCTGTATTTCTGAAGAACTAAAGCAATGAGCTGAAACAGGCTTAAATGCCACTTAGAGCTACGGGACAGTGCCACAGATACTGCTGCTTATCACTCTGATCACATTACACAGCCATGTTTGAGCCATTGCTTAGCTACAAATGTTGATTGCGTACTATACTTATAAAACAAAAGCTATATGGTTTACATCAGGTTTTAATTGAATACACAGCACACAGCACAGTTAATGTTACATAATAGCACGACTGTTAAGCACAAACCCTCTTGGCATGAAATGAAGTCTGAATCCAGATCACTGGAAGCTAAAGGCTCATCAATAATGCAACTGACCACCAACGGTGGCATTTCATATCAGGCTACCCCTTAAGATGGTCTTTTTTGATCTTTCTGTCTTTCTGTGAATGGATTTCTAAAGTCTGTTCAGCTTCCTCTGACACCTACCCATTGATACCATTTTAAAAACCGCTCTTTTTTTTATTTGACTTTCCAGCAATATCCATTTCACAGTGGATGATGAGTAGCGAATATTGGCACTTAGCACTAATCTGGCACTCCAAAGCTGTATCGTGTGGTATCAACCACATTACTTTTGATTCATCTGCTCACAAGCGAGCATTGTACACCTCTGTTTTTCCTGTTCTGACTCACTCGCACTTATCTGACTGTGCTATCTGATTCAGCTTCTTCTAATCAAGTGATAGGAACTACTTTATGGCTATTTGCTGTCTCTCTCACGCCCATCTGCCCTTGTAGCGAATGATGTTTTGATCTTCTTTGGGAGGCCCATATCCCCTTTCCTTACCCCCCAGGAAAGAGAGAGGATGTTGATCGCTGCTACTGAGCTGGCTAACTGCTGCAATCTGCCCTCTGCAGAGAAACTAAATTGACTTCTCTCGCCTTCTATTGAGTTAGTGGCCAGCTCCAGTTTCTTCCTCCTTCGCTTTTCTTTCTTCTGCCCTCTGTGAAAACCTCCCTCTGCCACACTTTCTCTCTCTCTCTCTCTCTCTCTCTCACACACACACACACACACACAGACACACACACACACACACCCTCTCTCTCGATGCCATTAGCCAGCAACCGACTTGTGAATGTCAGTGGGTTCGTGATGATGGCTCAGGGAAGTACAGGCTGTCTTGTGGATACCGTCTGATATTCCCCTTGGTGTGTAGTCCCCGCAAGAGTAATATTACAGAACTAATGGCTTACTGCATTTCCTCTGCTTTGTTTCTCTGTAGATCTGAGAATTGGCTACAGGACAGTGTCAGAAGTAAAGTGCGCTGAAAAACACAAATGGCTTGAAACTAAGGAGCCGTCAGCCACCAGGAGTTAAAATCGTGACACAGGGAAGTTACGACTGATGGCGCTAAAAGAGTTCTGCTAGAATGGTTCCAGATACTTACTGCAAAGGTCCGTCATAGGCTGTTTGTGTCTGTGCTGCTCAGGAACAGCAGTTTGCCTTTCTCTACACTTACAATGCAGAACACATTAGATATTATAATGGCTAACAGCACACTTTGCTCAGCTCTATTGTGGCTGTTACAGAGCTTGAAGAGCCTATATACATACGATTTGTAGTTTACAAGCCTTTTTTCTTATTTTAGATGTTTTATTGTAAATGTGGAAAAGAGGAAAAATATAGTAAATATAGCTGTTGTAATTAAGGCAGGAATTTGATACAGTTTCAACATATTGGTAGAGAAGAATATATACATACATAAAATTTTTGACCTTCACACTATGTTCTGTTTATGTATTACTTTATTTCAAAAGTTGTGTGTGTATATCACATGGAGGCAAATTTACATACGTGATTTAAAGATACCAAGCTTTTTGAAATGGTCACTTTGCCCCCCACCCCCCCCACCCCCCCACCCCAGTCCAGCAGGAAGTCCAGTGTAAACAGTCGACTTCCTGCTGATTGCCAGACAAATTATGTGAATGATGCCATTTTTAAATAAACACAAGCATCTTTCTTTGCATTATGCATTATGCACTTTTATAAGCTCATATGTGGAGCACACACTGGTACTGATGTATCTTTGAGAGATATAGACATAGTATTGTGTAAAAAACTATACTAAAAAGCAGAGCCTCAAACAACAGCTCCACCATCTTCGCTCCAGACCTCACTGCAGAGGGAGACAGCAGGAAAGTGCATCCTCAGCATCACAGATCAGTTACATGTGCTGCGTTTTGGAATGCGGCCCATACAAAGACCACATGGTCTATCTGCAAAAACACAACATTTTATTTACAATTCTGTAATGCCATATCTATATCTGACTGAAGTAGCTTTAGTGTCTTAGCTGCACCCTTAAATTTCCTGTGAAGGGATACATCAAGTATCAGCCCCTCTGAAGCAGACCATCTGGCAGCAGAGTGGAAGCAGCCAGCGTGAGATCATTTAAAGCCTCAGCAATAGTGAAAGATAATGAGGCACTGAGTGATCTGTGTGTATATGTCAGTTTTTCACATACATTTGCACTTCTGTTATTTATATATATATTTTCAAAAATTTAAAACCTTTAAGTGTAAAAGTGTCAGAAACTCTTTTAAATTGTCATCCAAGCTCTGCTAAATGGTCTTTCTGTCTAAAATTAATACTCGGATGACCATTCACCCAAACGCAAATGTGGTTCTTAGTTAGGGATAATAGCCATACTTTAAAAAAAAAAAAAAAAAAGCTTCCTTTTTATATCAAAAGGCTGTAAAGGTAAAGGGCATTCTCAAATATAAAGTGAACCTTAACTGCAAGAAGCAGTGATGGAATCTCAAGCACCCAGTCCTCTTTTGTTCCAAGATCTTAATTTACTTAGCCTAATAGCACTGTCCCGTCATGGGCACCAGCAATAACATATTTAGGGGTTTTAACACTGTTGATGAGGCAACAAGATGCTCACCATGATGGAGTACACCAGTGCCACGATGCTGATGGGCCAAACGGGGCAAATGCAGGAGATGATGACCAGGATGAGGTAATCCCGGGGCTTCGGGGTCTCCTGGACTGCGTTGCCGGTGGAGGAGCGGCTCAGACTCGCCTTGGAAGGGGAGAGAGGGGCGGAGGCGGCCAGCTGCCCGGTGGAGCCCGATCTCACGGAGACGCTGTGGCCGTTCTCCTCGGCTTCCAGACCCTTGTCGCTGCCCACGTTGACCGTGAAGGAAGTGGACATGTTCATCTGGTTCCCTCCAGGCTCAGTGGTCACTGCAAGTAGTTTCTCAGTTTCCTGGAAGTCTGGCGGCGGAGCGCCTCCTCCGCCCTCACCCAAACTGGATTTCTGGAAGTTGGCATCCGTGTTGATCGCCATGTTCACCTCTCAGTTAGAAAGATATATTTATATATTTATAAATTTTTGAAAATAAATATCTGTTAAAATGTCTTACGATTGATTACAAAACAGTGAATGACGGCACTTTGACCAGTCAAATTTTATTTTTTACAACAAATCTCTAAAGCTGAGATCAACTTTGATAATGAAGAAGCTGACACGCCGAGGTGCGGTGGATGGCTTCAAATTAGATTATCTGAAAGGCGGAGAGATTTGATGGAAAAACTTCCTAAGAGCAACGAATAAAATCAGATGAAAGGAGCCTGACTCCTGTAAACATCATTTTCCTCCTTCGATCACTTGTCTTGTGTTCACACCCGACACTTGAGTCATTTCAAAAGGAGCTCACAGCACAAACCGTCCCTCCTCTTTGACACATCCAGATCAGTGAGAGGAGCTTCTGTCACCCATGCAAATCTAGATCCAGTCCCACCACTTGAACCTGTGTTTGTCTGTTCTTGCAGAAGTAGCTTCAAGGGTTTCCTTCTCCTTTCATAAAAAAGAAAGATCAAGGTGAGACGTGATTTTCGAAGCAGACCCCTCCAAAATCAGACACTTTCTCCTCCTCTGTCTCCAGGAACACAGCCACTGCACTCTACTTGGGACCAGTGTCATGTCAACGCATTTAAACAGGGCACTTCCGGCGACGATGCACAAAATAAAACTCGAGCGTTCTCAACAAAAAGCCAGTAAGGGAAAATAAACGAGTTCATCCTAACTGGTTGTACTGGCATCATATAGTTTTTTTTTTACTACGTCAGTAACAGACAAAAAACTTTTTTTGTCTTTTGTTTTTTGCACACACAGTACTGTGCAAAAGTCTTGAGCCACCCCTAAGACTTTCATTAGCCCACATATCTGTGGAAAAATAGAAAACAGGTGCAGCAATTTACTGAAACCTGCAAACATAAATGAAAGAACAGTAGATATGGAAAAAATATAGTTTACACAACCTAATGGGAATGAAAGTCAATATTTGGCATGATCACCTTCATCCTTCAACACAGCCTGAACTCTTTCTGGAAAGCTTTCTTATAATATCTTTAAGTAGTCTCCTTTGAATCCTGGATGGCTTTTGTTCTTTTCTGGGTGGAGGCAAAAATTCATGATTGATAGTGTGCGTGTGTTATTAGGTCCAGGTATGCTTTGAATGCTTTGGTAGTGTGTTTGTGATCACTGCCATGCTGAGAAATAAAGCTGTCATCAATCACACGCTCAGATAGTATTGCATGTTGAATCAAAAGTCTGAGAATACAAATTCTGACAAGATCACCAATACCACTGGTCAAAATCCAGGCCCCAAACCATCACACAGCCTCCACCGTGTTTTAAATGGCTGTTCACGTTCACTGTTGTACCTCTCTCATTAAAGAGAGGCCCTGAAGGGCCAGATGCATCTCTCAGGTCCTGAGTTGGATGTTTGCTGGATGTTTTCCTACTTCTTAACAGTTTGTGTGTTTTTGTGAGCATTTGCTAGTAACACAATATAAAGATAATATTTAAAATGGGTTCTTTGATAAGTTGTCTGGTAAGTGTCAACACTGATTCATCGGTTGAGTTCGAATGACTCACCATTAAGTGACTTAACAAACAAGCAAGACCATTTCAAAAAAGTCTGGCTAAAGTCTTTTGCACAGATCCGTGTAGCTCATGATAAATTATAATGGGCCATACTAATGTCCTTTGGCACGACCCCAAACTCCAAATAGCGTATAGTGAATGAAACTCCGTGAACACATGCTTTTACCAAGTTACTGCAATATAAGTATAAAAAATAAGAGACAACAACTTTTTTGGATAGGTTAGCTACACAGTACGAAGCAGCCTACGCTCTAAAATAAAGTAAAATAAATACAAAGTTGACATTAAAACAGAGTCCAATCCAAAACAAAATGACAGAAAATCTCAGAAATCATGCTTTCATGTACTTCTCCTATAATGTGACATTCGCAGCGTTTTATTTTGCCTACATGATCGCTGTACTTCCGCCGTGTAACTAGCTCTCTGTGGCTAACTTGGCGCATTGCACTGTTGAAAGCGGGCGAAGCAGGGCTGTCGAGCCCCCTCCCTTCTTCCTCCTTCCACTCCTCCTCCTCCCTTCCCTGCCCCGCTCCCAACATCAGCACCAGCGCTTTATGGACGAGAGCCAATGGCGAGTTGTGCTGCTATGCAGAATTTGCTGTTGTGGCATGTTTGGGCAGCAGTTCAGTGACACAATTCACCATAAATCAAATCTTTATAAATCAAAGTTTGGGAACAGATTTAGATACATATATTTTTTATTTATTTGGAAAATACGTTGTTAGATGTGTGAAGAGGATCCTCTTGAGATAGACAGCATCCGGTTTCTAATGGGCTCTCTATTAAACCACCATGTTATTCAGGCAAACCTCCCGAATAACAAATGCATAAAGGGGGTGTTAATGGCCTGTGTTGAATGTCATGTGTGTGTGTGTGTGTGTGTGTGTGTTTGTGTGTGTTTCTTAATAGATTTCTATTGATTTTCATCATCATTTGATGGTGCATTAGCATTCAGCGGTGACCTGTTATAGGGATGCTGGGTGGAAAGCACTGATAAACGGGGATTCCCTGAATTAAACTCAGCTCTCAGTATGATGTCATGCTATTGAGCTAGTATATCATCTCAGTGTACACGCAGAAGCACGTCTGCTTTCAGTGTATTTTCTTCTTAAAGCATTTACTTAAAATCAGTGGTGTCAGACACGAGTGTTTCTCTCCTGTTCAGTTTATGTTCGGCTTACAGTACATTTGTAAATATATGAAGGGAGTAAGGAGTAGTTTTCAGTGCCCACACTCCTGTGACAGATGTGAATGCTGCTGAGACAGAGTAATTTTCCCATCAGGGATCAGGTTGCTGCAGAGGTATAGCTACAGTTAGAGCTCCATCTTGTGGACGTTCAGCGTTTCTGCAAGACTAAGAAAGTAATTTCTCATTTTTTAACAAGACGACTTGATAATATTTAAAATTTTCCACAATATTCACACAACTCAGGTCATTGCCACTTAGTTAAATTACTGGCACATTCATAATAAGCATCTGGTCCCGAATCGAGTCATTTAATGGAAAAATAAGTTAGATGAGTCAACAACGTTGCAAAGAGGAACAGTAGTTTTAAAAATATTTTAATTTGTGGAAAATAAATGTACTCCCTTTCTTTGTGGCCTTTAAAAACTAAGATAACCACAACCCTGTCACCATAGTATAGAGCAAATGCCAAGTTATTATAACCAGCAAATGGTTGGAATATAAATGACAGGGAAATGGTTAAAAAACAACCAGGTTAGTCCAAAGGTCACAAATTATAACCGCAGTTTTCCGTTTTGCTGGAAGATCTCTCTTCCTTCCCAGGCTTTGTGCTAAATGGCTTCTGGCTTCAGGGATATACAGTTTGGTCCACAAGGTTTTGTAATTTTGTACACCAACACAATGGAGTTTAAATCAAATAA
This sequence comes from Neolamprologus brichardi, assembly GCF_056152115.1. Taxonomy (NCBI): domain Eukaryota; kingdom Metazoa; phylum Chordata; class Actinopteri; order Cichliformes; family Cichlidae; genus Neolamprologus; species Neolamprologus brichardi. The sequence goes on along the minus strand of NC_142117.1, from coordinate 20,515,270 downwards.
TCAAGATATGACTAAAGTACAGACTTTCAGCTTTAAAACGTCTTGATGCATTCTCAATCATCCAGGAAAATAAATCTCCAAAAGTTGATTCTGTTCATCTGGACGTAGCGTTTTCTGGGAGAAACGTTTCGTCACTCATCCAAGTGACTTCTTCAGTCTCAGCTGACTGCAGGTTTCCCCAACCTTATAAACAGTACATTTGCATAATGACTGAAACCAGCCCACTGAAGGAACAATGGGCTGTGAGGTCAGTACCTTAATCATAATTATGCAAATTCTCATGACCATTGATCAACAACCACTGACCAAAACCCACTGATCAAAGACCACTGATTAATGGCCACGAGTACCATTCACAGAGAGTTGGGGAATGGCTGCAATCACAGCTGAACAGAATCAACTTTTGGAGACTTTCAGCTTTAGTTTAAGAGGTTTAGTAAGAGTATTACACCAACTGTTTAAGTGTTAAAGCCAGTTATTCTACTCTTTAATCTGACTTATAGCATTTGTGTGCATATTTTGGCCATGCTTAACAATGGAGTCAAAATACAAACAAATATTAATTACAATTTAATCATAATGCAAATCCACAACATATAAACCACAATAAGTCAGGTTTTAACAGTGAAAAGTCCTTCGTTTAATTTTTACACACGTTGTCAGATATAATTTGGAGTTTGATACAACCTTGCAGTTTATAAGATGGATCATTTTATCAGATACTCTCATGCAGGTGAGTATCCTGTGCAGAGGTTTGATATTTAACAGCTGAATTCTTCTTTAGTCAATCAGCTCTCAGTCTCATCAGGTCAAAACATGCCTTTGTATTTGAGCTTGTCTTCTTCGTTCTTCTCTTCCATACGCATGTTAAGTATGGCCAGTTCCTTCTTAACAGCCTTTTTCATGCCCGGGTTCAGGTCCAGCACCCTGCTGAAATCCTGCCGGGCCTCCGCCTCGTTCCACACCTCCACGTGGGCCTTCCCTCGCAGGTAGTAGGCCTTAACTATGCCTGCAGGACAAATATAAGCTTGTTTGTTTATGCATTTGCAAGCAGGCAGCCATGCGATAGAAATATGCAGCTCTACAGTGAGAGAAGACATAACTGACATAACCGTTTAGGTCTATGAATGATAAAAACATGCACAGGCACCAGGATCAGACTTTAACGGGACTATGCAACCTGCAATTACAAGCGTCATAAAAAAATTCACACGCTCATTCTCACAGTATGAAAACATGCCCGGCATATAAAAAAGCCTGAATAAACTATAAACCGCGTGACAGTCTTTCACAACTGGCTGGAAAGTGTGATAATACTCTTGGCAAAGAATTCTCCCCCTGCTTTAAGATCCCTCGCTCGCTCGAGTTAAAAAGCTTGTGATGAGTGACAAACCTGGGTGCTGATTGGTAATGTCGGTTGTGTGCTCAATGACCTCGTAGTACTCCTCCATGCGGAGCAAACATTGGCAGTAGTTAAGTGTTAAAGTGTTGGCCATCTTCTCCAGCTTCATCCATGGGACATCCCATGCTTTCTCCTGATAAGGGAGGAAGAGGTTCAAAGTCATGCCTATAATAATGAAAAATCAGTGCTTTGTAAAGGAATTTCTTTATGGAGGAAAATAAAATTCTGCCTTGGATCAATTTTTTTGAAGTATTAACCTTGGTCTGAACATTTTTAATGCAGATGATGGCCTCCTTGTATTTCTGTGTGGCTTCTTGGTAACGTCCCTGTTTGTAGAGTTTGTTTCCCTGGCCGTGCAGCACGGGAACGGCCTTCAGCCTCTCCTCATCACTCAGAGCCCACGTCTCCCTGTCGTACTCGCTGGGCTGCTGCACCTGTCAGCCACACGTGCACATACACAGACTTCAGTTTTCCATCAATTTGTCAGGCGTTGTGTGGAGGCGAGGAAGAAGGAACCCAAACGCAGGACTCACAGGTAGGTGAAGACTGGTGGATGTTTATTATAAGGAGTGGAGGAACAGAGGGTGAACGGACACTGACTGGCTGGAACACTGAATGGCTGACTGACTGAGAGAACACGGGGAGGACAACATCACACGAACATCATCTATGACACGACAAAGAACGAATGGAAACAGAAGACTTAAATACACAGACTGATGAGGATGATAATGAGAGACCGGTGAGTACACAGCTGAACATAATCTGGCTAATGGCACGAGACGAGGTGACAGGAACAAACAGGAAGTGACGAAATAAACTGAACGTGAACAAAACGGAAAGCACTGGGTCACCGACCCAGGAACCCTGACAGAATTATACTACAGAGCCGGGATGTCAAACATAAGGCCTGAAGGCCAAAATAGACCTGGCAAAGACTCCAATCCCGGCTACCAGAACTTGTTCCCTAATTTTAAATATTTATTTCTCACAACTCACAAGAGTCACACTGACAGATTTCTTTCATTTACTACAGCAGTGTTTCTTTGTTATGCAGAAAAACTGAGATATACTTTGAAATCTTTTTCTAATACTCAGACATCTCAGGGATTAAGTGTGAAATGAAACTTCTTTATACTGACAGCCCATTTATGATCAAAGTGTACAGTGAGTTTGACATCCCCGTCTAGATATGCTAAACCCCTTTAATGCAAATATATTCCTAATTTAAAAAGCATTTATTTGGTAGGCGAGCTTGCAGGTTGTCTTTCTTCTTTCTCACCTTAAGCAGCTCCAGGACAAAGTAGAGCGGCTTCGGTTCCTTCATCAGCTCATCCAGGTCTTCATAGCCAAGGCTGTGGTAGGCAAACATGTTGGCCATGCCGCACGTATGGATGTGCCAGTCGACTGGGTCTTTGCCCTCAGCGATGCGTCGCATGCTTTTGGACACGAGTGGATAGACACCAGTGTGCTGGAAAGGATCACAAGGTGATACAAGACTTAAAGTGACTGAGGTGGATCACGAAGCAGTCCGTGACTTTTAGTCTGTGCCTCATGAGTTTTTTTTTACATTATTTGGTGTCTTTGAAATGGCTGTCTGTTAAATATTTATATGTTTTATGGTGATATGGCATCATTCAGCAACTAAAAAAAACACTGTTATCGTGCTGACTGAACATTGCTCATACATTACATAATTTACACCAAATGAACAGGTTTAAAGATGCTTAGAAGCTGAACTGTGATCACACTGATATTCATTGTGACACTATTAATTCTGCTCTAATAATCCAGCACAGAGATATAATTTTATTGCTTGAAAAGTAACAGGACGACCCTTTGCAACACGCCATACATATTACTTTTAATTGTTTCCCTATTGATCTGTCCAGGGTGTGCCCCGCCTCTCGCCCTGTGGTAGCTGGGATGAGCTCCAGGATGTTTGCCTATTTAATGTGTGTTTCTGTTTTAAATCCTGCCTGTTTTAAGCTGACACGTAAACACAAAGAATTTCATTATGTGACTGCATAATTACAATAAAGAATCTTGAAGCTTTGCACTAAACATTTTACATTGAGTTACTCAGCATTCCCTGGAGCTTGTTTTCTTAACAAGTTATATTTGCCCTCTGCTGGGTGAAGAGTGGCAGCGCATGACACAGCCAGTGGAGCAAGTTGTGTCGTGCAGACGTGTTGTTCGGAGTGAATAAAAGCTCTAAGCCCCATCAAATCTAATCAGAGTGGAGGGGAGTCAGTAGTGCTGATTCAGCAGGAGTCAGAGCCGATTAGGGAAAAGTGAGGCTGCTGCGGATTAATGACAATATGCCTCGATCCATCTGTCTCTTGCACACACACACACACACACACACACACACACACACACACACACACACACACACACACACACACACACACACACACACACACACGTGCGCTAGCATAAAAAAGTTAAAAAGTTATGGATTACATAACATGTGACAACATATAGGTAGCATGTCTATGTTATAAAGCCTGTTGCAGGGATCGATCTGTTTATCAGTTTGTTTTTATCTGTCTTTGTTTATCTGTATGAGATGACATTATTCATAAAAACAATAATATATTCAATGAATTAAAAGTAAAACTTTAGCCGGTACCCGACTTGTTATTATTGCTGCATGAATGTTTGTTTAAAACCACAAAATGATGATTTCGTTTTTCTTCTAACCCACAAGTTATGAAGACTTGTGTGTCCCATATATACCTTAACCTTCAACTTCTATATCTGAAACATATCTCATCCTGTGTTATTTTGTTTCCTTGTTATTTTAAGCATTGTTTATAACTCACACATCTGCAGCATGATGTCATTTTGTCTGCACGGACACACTTTTCAGACTAAGTTTGGATCAACAGGATGTAATCCACAAAATTAGGGAGCGTGCAATCAAATAAATACAAAACCAAAGCTTTTATTAGCACTTACAACGGTGTCACACCAGAACTCCGCCACTTCACCGATCCTCATAGAGGACAACAGGGTCTCCCAGATGTCCAGTTTAAACATGTTGCCAATCACTATCTCCATAGGTGTTCCAACCACTTTGCTGTCATCTATCACCGTGCGCTCATCGTCACACAGCTGCGTGCGGAAGTGGAAGGTCACCTGGATAAATAGTAAGGAAAAAAGGCCCATGCCGTGTGAATCTGCTATATACAGTACTGTCGCCTCTTATTTCTTCATATTTGCTAGGAAAATAGGAAATAGTTAAGTGTTTTATTGAAACGTGCAAACGTAATGGAAAAACACAATATAGAAGGTTTGTACAAAAATGAAGCCACTGTCAATCAAATGCTTTCCTGATGGTGCTGCATGATGGATCAAAATCTGCCTGAACGTATCTGCAGTCAGAATTTCATCAACTTTAACAAGATCCCCAACACCCTTAAACCACTAAAGAGCCTCTGTGTTCTCCTGAGCTGAACCAAAAATGTCAAATTTGAATTCATCACTCCATCAAACCTGTTGGACCTGATTTTCAGTCCAGTTCTTGTGCAGTTTTGCACCCCTCAGCCTTTTCCCCTCCTCTTTCCCTTCTATAAGAATAGCTTATTAACAGCCACCCTTCAACTGATTTCAGATGAGGCCTCAGATCTTCTCCTATTCTTAAAGACATGAATTTCAGATACTGTTTATGTTGTCCGGTGTCTCTAAAGTCTTTCAGGGACACACTGTATACCACGAGGAGATATACCTCGTTAAGATAAGTTTTCAGCTAACAGCTCTTTGGCAATCACCTGTTGGTGCAAAAATAAAATTTTATGTCGGTCAAACTGTGTGATCTTTGGCATTTTTTATAGATTCAACAAAAGAAATGGGAACAAATGATTTGCTTTTGCAACAGGCTGCTGGTAAAAAAGTGCCTAAAGACACAATTTAAAATAGTCTCTTTGCTACATTGACTGTTGTGTGTAGCCACAACACTGGTTGATCTCTTGACTTAGGTGCCTTTTTATATGATGAGGACTGGGCTGAAAATGTAAAAGCAGCCAATGTCCAAAGGAACAGTTTTAAAAGAGCTTCAGAAAGTCTCAAGACCACTTTAAAAATGACAAAAAAGTCTGGCTCCTTGGAAGCAAAAGATAAAGAAATTAAGGTTGACTTAAGATTTTTACACAGTACTTTACAGAAGTATTCAAACCTCAGTGATGGGAAAAGATATTATGGTGAAATATGGGTCTGAATAACAGTGAAATTTGTGCATCTCAACAAAAATGTTACGTCACAAGCTTCACACAGCTCAGTTACTCAACAAAGGAGACAGACAGGAGGAAGGTCACACATGCCAAGGTTGCCTGGTTCTGTAATATCTAAGGAATGGAAACCTTTTAAAAGAACTGTGTGCAAGCTGTAGTAACAAAGAAAAACCAGTTCTTTAATGCGCAGCACCAGTACAATTCATCAATGAGTTCATGACCCTTGTGAAAGGCTTAAGTGGCACATGAGAAACGAGTAGTAAACATTATTAGGAAAACACAAGAACAGGGTGTGAGACAGTCAGTTAGCCTCGATCAGGAGTGACACATAATGTAACTGAGATAAGGAGAACTTCATACGTCTTTAACGTCCAAGCCATTTTTTCAAATTCAGTTCTCATTTGAAGAATGTTCTTATAATTTATTTTGTCATAAAATAAAATTAAAATCTCATTAAAATGTTATAAACTGCTACATCTTCTATCGACCTCTACTGGCAATAACTTGGGAACTACAGTAACTTGAGCATGCTCATCCCTCTTTGCCCCTCCTGCGGCGCTTTGAATTATTAAATAATAAGCACAAAGTATGGAGATAAAATCCATAAATTGCAAGTAAGAAGGCCATCATCGTCAGCACCATTATCATCAAATGGTTCATATATTTAAAAAGCTAAATATATGAACTTCTGTACTCTGTTGTTCAACTTTCTGAACTGTGTTCCTTTATTGTTAATTTTGTGTATATTAAAATACTACTTCGAGGAAGTGCAACACACAGTTAGCTCCTGAACTCATTGTGCAGACAGTCATTCTGTTCCTTTGTAATTAAAAAAAGGTACATCTGCTCTGCTTAAAATCAAAATTAGCCACAGACAGCAGTGTTATAACACAGAGTCGCTGCCTTCCTTCTTCTGCATGGTCTTGTGATGCTGATGACTCTATGATAATTAAGTGCACATATTAAAACCGCAGTTTTAGTATGAGTTATATTTCTCGCTTTGTGAGTTATAGTTTTAATTTAACCTATCACATGAAAAATGGTCAAATACGATTAATTTTGGGCTCCGGAGACAATATGAAGTCAAATTTTTTTTTATGCCTATCCGTGGTAGAATAATCCAAAAGTTTAAATGAAGTCGGCCTACAGTACCTTCACTCCTGTGACAAACTTTGGAATGTCTCCACTCCCTCCATGCAGGATGGTTTTCTTAATTCCTTCTGATCCCAGCAGGAGTGCGTCTTTCATATCCGACATCTTTACCTCACCTTAAATTACAAAGCATATATCTCACACAGAGGTTTGTGTCTGTGTTGTGATGGGTACAATATATGTAAAAGCTTGTTGATGATTTGGCGGTATCGATTGTGGTGGATTAGTTTAGGCAGAGATAATGAGATTAGAAACTTCTCCTCCTCTCCTTATGTTCCATCATCCCTCTGTAGCACTCATCCTCAGCACTTTCTCTAAACACCCAGGAAACCTCCAGAAAGAGGACGATAACAAATGAAACAACAATCCAGGACTAGATTTAATTGGGATGGATTTAAGTTTCTTTAGATTTAATGTCAACATTTGCCTGGATGAAAAGTCCTAATGTGTGTGTTTAATTGTGTGTTTGTGTGTGTGTTTGTGCTAGAGATAAAACATGAAAAGAAAACGCTGTGCAGGTCTACAAGAGCAAAACTGGAATGGTTTCCATTCCAGAGGAAATTTCCAGGATTTATGTGGATGTGGTGATCCAAACAATGCAGAGAATACTGAGAAATGGTGGAGCAGACAATTACTCTATGGACTCCTTGACCTTGTCTATGAAACATCTGTCTCCCATCTGTGCAGTGCCTGTGTGCATGTGTGCGGGTGTGTTATCCAAGTGCCCCGTAGTGTTTGCTAACAAAGTCTGCAAGCAGTTTGAGGGGGCAATTATTCCCAAGCATTACCCAGTGTTAATGTCTTATTCCATACTAATGGCACAAATAGAAAACCCAATAACTGCACCTTGGCAACGCTCACAATTGTGTAACTTTATAGGCTTGTGTTTCCTCTGTGCAACAACATGGAAAAGTCAGTGTTTCGCATTGAATTATCAAGCGAGGCAGCTGTGTAATCTCTGTTCAAATAAGACCTCTATATCCCTGGAGAATGCTGCAACCTTCTATCAGGTTTGCCTTTTTCCCCCCACTGATGTGACAAACAGGATTGGGCAATAGTTCGGCATGTACTTGGCAGCTGCTCAAGGTAAAGGCCGAGCTCACCCCCTCTTGTGGAAGAGCTGGGCAGTGCAGCAGGAGTTTGCCCGCTTCTAGATCATATTGCATTTGATTTGAAAGTAAAGCTCTTAGAGGGAATCACGTGAAAAGCTGGCCTTTACAAACAAACTATTTACACAGTCTTGTGGCACAGAGGTGCTTATGTTAACCAAAACCTTCACAAACACATTTAAATGTCAGTTACAAAAAAAAATAAAAAATTTCTCCTTCTTCTACATTCTCCCTGCCCTGTCTTCTCTCCTTTTCGAAAGTGAAATGCTGAAAATGCAACATGGGTACATGGCAGAGTGCCTCTCTCGGATGGCAGATTTGTGTTGCTATAGTTACAGCCTTTTGCATCATCATATCTCTGAGTTTAGAGGAACAATCTATCGCTGGAGTCCTATAATTACCCATAAACCTGATAACACGTCCCAAGAGAGGTTTCAGATTTAAAGTCATGTGTATCACCATTTCTGGTCATTTCTTAAATAAAACAAAAACAAAAAACAACAACAACAAAAAACATCTGACCTGCTGGAGAGGTAATACTATCACAGCAGCTTCTGTTATAACCGCTTTGTGTCAGAGTGACTCATATTTCTTGCGTCACAACGCCCACACCTTGTTCTATTGCTCTGCCTATGGTCCATTTGTGCGTGTGCGTGTGTGTGTGTGCGTGCAAGCACGTCAGAATTTTCTGCATGTACATTGTAGCGTGGGAAATTGAACGCGCCACTTTGATGAACCACATGTTTGCATAGCTTTGAGAATGGGTTCATCTACAAGTAGTCCTGCCAACAGGCAGCACAACCCAGTCTGCCATATTTGGGTTCTTCTGGAAACTAATTGGTGATGCAGTAGTTCCACCTTAAGCAAGTAATACTCTATTTCTGGAAAGTACAGTCATGGATTTCCTGGGGTGGAGCTGTTCACTTTGTAAAAAGCCTTTCATTCATATACATAACACACGTGGGAGGACTTCCTCCATGACGCACACTATATACGCACATAGAATAATGTTTATGGATGTGTACACCATTTGTGCTTCTGCTGCTGCTGGGAACAAAGCACAAAGAGTAAACAGGAGAGCGATAGCTCGATTACCCTTTCTTTCTCTTTGAGATTGACACTTAGAGCTCATCAGGCAGATGCAAAAGGAGGAGGAACAGACACTGAGGGGAGGTTTGGAGCCAGCACACAAGAGCAGGAGACATCAAACACATGCATGCACGTACACATATGTTTGATAGAATGGTCACTTTGAAAGTGCACCAAAGTGCTGAAACACAGAACAAAAACAAAGGGTTTAAAAAAAAAACAAAAAAAACATAAAGTGAGTAAAAATAAAACCAAATGACACCCAGTGTAAGGAAGTGTAAGGAAGCAAATATGGGGGACATGAGGTCTTGTTTGTATGTGCCAATTAACAGCCATCTGGGTTTTGGATCTAGTTAAAGTTGACCATGTAAGCAGTGACACCTGGACAACTGTTACAAAAAATGAAGTCGAGATGAAACTGAGGAATGGATTACCATCTGAAAGTCTCTGAAGCTCAGAAATGGCTTTACCTTTGCAGGTAGCTGAAAAAAACTAACTTTAATGAGAGCATTTATGTATTTACTTACGTGTTTATTTAAAAAAAATATAAATCCTCAAAAGGCAGAGATTGTGGAGGTTAGGAGTTCCAGTCACAATGATTAACAAAATTATGTGTTAACATCAGTCTTTTTTTTTGTCATGGGCCACAACAACCAACTTTGATCTTAAGTGGGCTGGAACGAACTATGTGATTACATAAAACGTTCTCTTAGTTCATTGCCCACATCGTACTGTAATTATGAAATATAACATTGTTGTTAATTCACAGAAAATGTAATTGTTTATCTATTACTTTGGTGTAGTATGAATGGCAATGGCAGGGTTGGTCTTTATCAATAGAAAAAGCTTTAAAACTGTGAAAACGCAGGTAAAAATCTATGCAGTTGTTCACATTTTCCAAAGGTGTCCAGTGGGCTGGATTGGAGTCTTTGCCAGGCCAATTCTGGCCCCCAGGCCGTATATTTGACACCCCTGCTTTACACAGTCCACTGAGGCCCTTGGAGGAGTCATGGATTTACGTTTCAGTAGCTGGTAAATCAGTGAGTCATCTGCATAACGATGAAACAATGATATGCATGCTGGGTCAAGGATGGACCGTGATAAAAAAGAAACCTTTAAGTAAACTGACCTACTTTACAAATTTAATAGTAATTTTAATATCAGACATCCTTGTTTACCTGATAAGTGCTTTCACTTTTGAAACAATGGTTTGATTTTGCCACCAAAAGATTGTCTCATTTTACTGAAACCTATCATCCTCCCATTTTCTCCTGCTTACCCAATTCAGGATGGTGGTCTTGGGGGGGCTGGAGACTATCCCAGCTTCCATGGGTTGAGAGGTGAGGCACAGCCTGGACAGGTTGTCAGTCTGTCAGAGGGCTAACACAGAGACAACCACTGAGGCTCACTTTCACACCCATGGTCAATACAGCCGGAGAACACACAGGGAGAAGGTAGAATGGCCTCTGCTGGCCTTTGACACAGCAGACATGAAGCATAAGAAGTTATTTAGTCAGGTGTATTTTCACCTCAGAGTCAGTTCAGTATTCAATTATTTTAGTTCTGTTTTTGCTCTCCATCAGATATTACTGAAGGAGTTATCTGAAGGAAATATCTGAGACTTCTTGAAAAAATATATTTAAAAATATTTTGCTATGCTTTAAGATTTAACAACACACAGCAAAAGCAGCCATACACTGTATGCATGCAAAACTTGTACTTTTCGGTGAAGGATCGAAATAGTTCTCCCACTGCTGACAATACAGAGCAGGTTCATGGGACTGCATCACAGACCGTCTATCGCTTCTGTGTTTATGCATGTGCACATCTCTCAGGTTTAGGAGAAGTGACAGAATCGATGGTTACGTGGTGAATCACAGCCTCCCTGGTCACTTCCACAGAAATGCTTCCTCGAATCGCCAGAGAAAAACTGATCGAGTGTAAACCTCTCTGCAAAGCACATGCAAGCGTCCCGTTCAGCCCAGAGTCAGTAACCTCAACTGGAAGTGTTGATCATACACAAATGCGAAGGCTCATGCACGCTAGTGTTTTGAGGTTTGATCTGCTTTGACTTTGAAAGGAAAACTTTCAACCTAACCTTTTTCCTACTTAGTTGAAAAGATGAATGTTTTTTTTTATTATTTCATTTTTTTTTTGCATAAGAGATGTCTTACTTTAAGAATCTAGGTTAGGAACCTCAACCTTTTTGTTTAGATTAATGATAATTTGAGACCTGCCAAATACTTAAGTAAAGAATGACTTTGTTCAGGCCAGTGCATTGAACTGTTTGTGGGTTTCTGTAAATTATCCCCACTTTGACATCATTATTTTAAAAGGATGATTGTGGTATCAATTGCACATACAGCAAGTGTTCACTGATGAGTGGTAGTTAATTGGTAATGAAGACTGGTACTGGTACTGGTATATATTTAGCTCTCAGACCTCTCTTCTGTGGAATCAGCTCCCAGTTTGGATTTGGCAGACAGACACCCTCTCTACTAGATTAGTGTGTCTTCTGTCCTGTCTTCCTGTTAAAAGGGAGTTTTTCCTTCCTGCTGGTGCCAAGCAACATTTTGTTGTGATTTGGTACTATTTAAACAAAGCTGAGCTGAAATTAAAAAAAAAAAGTATTATTAAATGCAGCTGTAATGCTTTTGTAGTATTGTTTCTAAAGATTGAATTCCATTCGAGCTCTTTCAATTTTATTTTGGTGTAAATCTTGAAGGAGGTGATTTTGTGCAGTAAAGATCTTATAAAGTTTGAATCTGTTCAAGGAATGATGGATGCTTCTTAAATGGAGGGTGAATGGAGTCAAGGTTGCACTGAGCCAATACTCTGCTTCTGTGACAGTTAGAGTATGAACATAATCCATCTGAACTTTGGCTAAGTCTCTCCCCGTGAGGCCACTGATACCAGTTTTAATCTCAAATTGTCTCTTCTAGACTGATTAGTTATTAATTCACAACACTTTCAACTCCTATAAAATTGTTATGTCTCTTAAAGTCACCCAACATTGTTTCAGTGTTATCCTCTGCATATCTTGGCTACAACAATAAACATCCTTTATTTTTATACCTTTTGTAATACACTATAATGATAAAAGTATCATTATAGTGTATTACACATTACACCTAGGAGCTTTTATGTCATCAAATTCTAAACCAATCCCCTTTGCCGCTATATAGGCTTCCACTTTTCTCAGAAGGCTTTATTCAAGATCGTGTTTGTGGGGATTTCTGCCCATTCATCCAGTTATAGAGGTCAGACACTGATGTTGGACGGGCTGACTCACAGTCTCCGTTCTAGTTCATCCCACAGGTGTTCGATGGGGTTCAGGCCAGGGCTTTGTGCAGGCCTGTTAAGTTCTTCCACACCAAACTTATCCAACCATGCCTTATGGAACTTGCTTTGTGCACCGAGGCATAGTCATGCTGGAACAGAAAAGGGTCAAACTCTTCCCATAAAGTTTGAAGCATAGAATAAAATGTCTTGGTAAGCTGAAGCATTAAGATGTCCCTTCACTAGAACCAAGAAACCTAGGCCAACCCCAGCAAAAACAATGATTAAGAGGAAGAGAGAGGAGAATACATCTGTCCATACAGTGTAAGTCAATGTGTTGCCTGAACAGGTAAAGAGGCAAATGTCTGAATAACTGATGGAATAATAGTGTTTGCACCACAATCCACAATAACACCTTAGGTCAAAAGCACACATGTTGCATTAGATCATCCAAATATGTGGTGCAAAAAGTTAGCATAAAAAAATAGGGGCAATTATGTGCTTTAATACCCTTTTAGGTTCCTACTATTTGCAGCCTTTTTAGTGCCTTTGCTTTGTGCTAGCAGAACATGGTGCACGTGAATCTACAATGGTATATTTTAGTCTGTGTAAGGTTACTAATCACTCAAGTACTACTTAAGCAGAATAAACGTGCAGGCTTTCTTGTGTGTGACTTCAAAACTGCTGTTAAAAATAATGGCATATTTCCTTTTTAGCCTGTTAGATTAGACCTGTTAAGATTCCCAATGCATCGCTCATATTTCCTCTAAAGATTTCAAAAGGATAAGCAAGATGGCAGCAGTTCAACCAAGCCAGTCAAATCCTTCAGCCACAAGGGATTTCATATTTGGATCTCATATTGAATGTTTTTTTTAAAACTGCGTGTACACTATATTTACCTAATGGAGGAAAGCTGTGGACAAAAATGACATTCATAGATTACAGATGACTGTGGAATTCAAGCAATCATGTTCAGGACTAAAGCTGTGGATAAATTGCTTCCAGTCCTTACTTCCATATATTTTTCCACATATTTCTAAACTCAAAGTTTTTTAAAAGGATTTTCACAAATCTAAAAATACTGTGTAACTTCCAACTAGCCTTACAAAATGTAGCTTTGAGTCAATAAGAAAGGGAAACAAAAACAAAACAAAAGCCAAAAGTAATATTTGTTTTTCCATATTTAACGAATAAGGAAAGGATGTGAGAGATATGTTTTTGTCTCTTGTTTAAATCCACTCACGGAGCAGAAGATGCTTGTGACTGTGGCGTCTTGTCATGCAGAGAAGACAAAATCAGAGGTGACTGCTTTCTAAACCACTGAGACAGAGGACTTTGGGCCCTGCAGTACCTTTTCCGACCAACAGGAGGACTTCTAGGTTGCTGGCCGTGTGTGTGTTTGCATGTGTGTACATTTTGTGCCGTAGCTGTCCTGACTTGCAAATTTCTCAGGAACAGCCTGCACTGGAGTCTTGTGAAGTCATGCAGCGGGTAACGAGAGGCGAGAAGTTTCTAGAATATCACATTTGCTCAGATTCGTGAGGTGCACACATCAGTACCTGCACTTGGATGACACCTCAGTTTACATGGAGGAAGTTAAATACACAGTGCTCATTAACTCATTATTTCCTCACACGAGCTATATTTTGTACATAAATATGTGCATTGGTTTGCTCTGATATTCACTGCTCCATCCTAATCTCTGTTCTCGTCAGTGCAGCTGGACTTTGGCCCTGCAGCTCTTCCCAGCCTCAGCTCCCCCTGAGTGGGCCCCTGCTGTCCTGCTTGCTGCCTGGCCCCAACCTTTAGCTACATACCAGAACACATAGCAGCAAGGACAAAGGGCAAATGCACATGACACATAAATACACTCTTACAGTACATGCAGGCTCTTGCTTTCTTCTATAATGCAAAGGTGACTATGTGGCACAGGAAATATTGGATATCAGTCTGTGATTAGAATCTGTAATAAAAATAAACACACACACACATATAATAAATAATACATGCAATTTAATTCCATCCCTTTATCTATCCATCCTCGTCTGCTGATCTAATTCACCACTGTGGGGGAGGGGGCCTGGTGCCCATCCCAGCTGCCACGTGGGTACAAGGCCAGGTACACCCTTGGGCAGGTAATATATCTACCACAGGCCTAACACATAGAGACAGACACCTTTCACGCACCCACCTATTGCCAATTTATAATCACTAGTAAACCAAAGATTGATGTCTTTGGACTGTGGGAGGAAGCTGGAGTACCCGGAGAAGTCCCCAAGTGAAAAGGACTTTCAAAATAACAGATGCACTACCTGTCAATCCAGGGCCTTAGTCAGACCCTTAGACTTAATAATTTGGTATTTCTGTGTTTTTCATTGTTTTTTTGGGCATTTTGTCCACATGTCTACAATGTTTTAAGCCACTAAAGGCACTAGAGCTTTTGTAAAAAGCTTTTACGTGTGGATACGGAAAACAAATATTTTGCCTTGCAACATCAGAGGTGTCCTGTGTTATTGTTCATAGGCTTTAGGGTTGCCAACTTTTTAACTATCAAATACAGAACACTCTGGCGTGCCAGAGGCACAGTGTACAACCAGCTGGGCATAGTGTAAATATGCTCTGTATGTTCATATTCTTATAATAAAAATGCAGTAATGTGTTGAGATTCAGTTTAATCAATACCTCATCTAAAAGAAAGAAAACTACAGTAAATGATAACTGAAATCACATGGGCATTTCCTTTGTAAAATAAGCAAATACTGTAAATATGGGCTCCAATTACCCAGTTTATTAACCTACACAGACCAAACAGCACCTTATTTTTACGACTTGCATATTGCTCCTAACATCTTTTGCATCTACTTTATTGTGTAATATGTTATTAGATTATACTTGATGGCTTGGGCCCCAGGAAGACTATTGTGGAAGCTAATGGGGTTCCTTATATATAAATAAACAAATAAATAAATCTGGTGAGCGTAACGTCAAAAAGTGCAGGTAATGGTCAATATACGGGACATTTAAGGATGTCCCGGATAAAACGGGACAGTTGGCAACCCTAATAGGCTTCAAACTGACCAGCCTTTCTAAGGCTTGAGTTGTATTACTAGCTGCTGCTTTGGCATGCTATGGATTGCACATGACACTGTTTTTTCCTTTTTCAGTTTGTGTGTACATAGCCTAGAAGGGCACTGAACTAAATATAGAAGAAAGTATGGAACAGCTGCCATTTTGTTTTTAGCTTACTCCAGTGCTTCCAGTCTTCCATGGTGGCATATGCTAGTCTAACCACAGTGTTGGGAAGATTACTTTTAAAGTGCATTTCACTGCAGATTACAGAATACATGGCCCAAAATGTAGTTTGTAACTTATTCCATGAAGTTACTCAATGTTGAGTAATGTATTTTGAATACTTTGGATTACTTGATATATTGTCATGCTTTTTACAACTGCATCAATGTACTATTGCTGTGTGATTTATTACTGTTACTGAAGGTTACTCACCACCGAGCTAACATTGTTAGCTGAGTGTAGTTCATAAATTGCAGACTTTTAGACTTGATGGATAGCATTAACAATCTGCTAGCTGCAAATAATCATGTGCAGTTCTGAAAGCAATACCAGCTAGATTTTAAAATCTTAATAAAAATGAGTAACAGTTGGGTAGACATTAGGTAAGGCTACACTTTGTTGCAGTGATCTCTTATAGAAAACTATTTCTGTATCAGTAATATATTTTCTTTATGTCTACTTTCAGAACTGCACATGATTATTTGTAGCTAGCAGCTTGTAATGCAGCCTTCAGTAATAGTAATAAATCACACAGCAATAGAACATTGAAGATACTGAAGTGGCACATAACCCAGGTAGCTACCACTAAAACAAGGTAGCTGCAGTAGGCTAATGTTAGTTTTTTAAAAAGAAGTTACTTACAGATGTTTCTTTATGTTGCAGTCTTTTGACACTGAGAGCAGCTTGGTTGCTGGCAAACAGAGTTTGTGTTGGACGATCAGATCAGATTTCGCCCATCCCTTTCTTCTTTAAATGTGAAGTAGTGTTGGAATTTCCAAGTAAGAAATGCATTCCTGCCCTTGCACTGCTGGCTCTGTTGTGCTGGCTTCGAGTCCATTGTGTAACAGACGCCACCAACATTAACAGGGCGCTTACATTAGAGCCTCTTTTTTGTTTTGTTTTGTTTGGGTTTCCAGCAATATGTGGAATTACTAAAATTAGAGAGGGGATAGCCTAACATGAAACAGGAAAAGACCACCGCGTAATCCATTTATTTCAACAAAGTAACTGTATTCTAATTATCACCCATTTAAGTGGTAATACATAACGCTGGTACATGCATTCTGTTACTCCCCAACTCTGTCTAGCCACTATAACTGTAAGCATTGTGGGATATCCTCTAACCTGGATGACAAGAGTGTTAGAATTGTACACCATAAAAAAAGACTAGGACTACTTTTACTTTTACTCCTGTCCTCTGCTGTGGGCCTGATTGGAGACAACGATTGGACACAACAGTGATTCAGAATTGCCCTTGAGGGACAAAGTGATATTACCAGATGATGTGAACCTATGCTAGCTGATTAGCATGCTAAATCTGGTAAATATCAGTGCAACAAACCCCCTAGGCATATTGAAAATCATCTATTTAGTTATGTTTTTGATGTTTAAATATAAAAGTTTGACCCTTTTCCCCCAGTAAACAAAGAATTTATACTTCTATGCAAAATCTATGCCACAGGTAGGTCATAACAGCAAACCCTTCACGTAGGCTACGTCATAGTTGCTCCATAGATTCACTGCAGAAATATAAATTAAGTGTAAATGCATTTTACCTTTTCCTTATTATTTAGGTTTAAGTGATTCTTTGCAGAGAATGTTAAAACTGACAATGATTTGGAAGAATTGTGGGATTGAGATAGAACTATAGCAAAACAATTAATTAATGCATCAAAGGCTCTTTTAATCTAATTTCCTATCTCCCTTCATCTTAATTAGTTATCTCAAAAGTCCTCAAAAAACACTGGACCCTGCAGTTTCTTTTGACACAACTTGATTATTTCTACTAGCACATGGAATTTTTAAGCTCCAGTCATAGGATTTCCATTAATTAACCAAAGTGTCTTAGTGCAAACCCAGATTATGCCACTGGGTTATTTCTTCCTTTCTGTACAAAGCTCCTTCACAGTCAGCAAAGACCTTACACAACTGAATAGGATACTCTTTTCTGACTAGTAACTTTAACATTCAACTCAGTGGAGTTTTAATTTAAGAACAAAGCAGATTAAATGAGCCCTATTATGAAATCCTATACTGAACATATCCTTGAGATTAGTGCTTGGTAAAATGAAGTTTAAGCATCATCTTTACACTTAAATTAGCTTTAAAATACTCATTTATCACTGTAATATATATATATTATAACTCATAATAACTCATGATTGTAAATTGTCAAAGGTAACTGGCAGTACAGTTTTGATGAGACAAACACAAAGACATGGAAAATCCTCTTGTGCCATGCTGCGAGCTAATAGAGCTAATTGACCCGACAGATCTATACAGACCTAATCCTATTGCTTACTTTCAACAACAGCTTATTCGACTATTAAGATAAGCCACGCAGATCGCTTTCTCTACCTGCATGACATACAAAATGGAAAAAGAATCCCGTATACAGAGACATATAAGAGAAAAAACAGTAATTACAGGATGTTTCTTGTGACAGAACAAAAGAACAAACAGGTCAGAACATTAAAAATGTTGTCCATACCATATATGTGTGAAGTGCGTCAGCAAAATTGGAGTTCTGGCTTCGCCTGTTGCTACAGTAGCATGGCAACAAACCCTGATTTCACTGACTGTTTTTCATTTAAGAGCACGCAAGGGCAGAAACATTAAAGGCAATAAAACACATTTTTTTAATTTAACAACAAAATTCTTTGCTATAAACAGAGTTCTCCAAATGAGGCACATGCTAGATGCATGATGTTACTTTCCTACTTTTTCATTTATGGTACAAACATTTTTGATGCTATTAACAAACAAATACAAAACAACAGATAATTTGTTTTCTACAGAAAACAATATCAATGGTACTTATGCACAATACTTTCTCTCTTTCTTTGCATATGTTTCAGGCCATAGAAGAAAATTTTAATCTTAGACAAAGGCAACCAGTTTTTAAATGATAAATTTAATTTATTAAGGAAAAAATAATCCTTTGGTTGTTTCTTTGTCAGCAGTGGTTTTGTCCTTCGAACTCTCCCGTGGATGCCATTTTTGGATGCCAGTCTCTTACTGTTGAATCATGAACTCTGCCCTTAACTTAGGCAAGTGAGGCCTGTAGTTCTTTAGATGTTGCTCTGCGATCTTTTATGACCTCTAGGTTGACTCATTGATACGCCTATCCAGAAGGTCATCCATTTTGGTAGGAAGGATCACGCCTGTTCCAAGTTTTTTCCGTTTGTGGAGAATGTCTCTTACTGTGGTTCACTGGAGTCCCAGAGCCTCAGAAATGGCTTTGTAACCATTTCCAGATTAATAGATGTCAATGACTTTGTTTTTCAGATTCTTCTTTAGATTGTGGCATCATGTGTGGGGCGATTGTGGCTCAAGAGTTGGGAGTTTGCCTTGCAATCTGAAGGTTGCTGGTTCGAGCCCTGGCTTGGACAGTCTTGGTCGTTGTGTCCTTGGGCAAGACACTTCATCCATTGCCTACTGGTGGTGGTCAGAGGGCGCCAGTGTCCGGCAGCCTCGCCTCTGTCAGTGCGCCCCAGGGTGGCTGTGGCTACAATGTAGCTTGCCATCACCAGTGTGTGAATGGGTGGATGACTGGATGTATAAAGCGCTTTGGGGTCCTTAGAGACTAGTAAAGCGCTATACAAATACAGGCCATTTACCATGTGTTGCTTTTTGCGATCTTTTAGCCTGCTTCACTTTGTCAGACAGGTTCTACTTCAGTAATTTCGACAGGTCTGGGAGTAATCAGGCTCGACGAACTCCAAAGAATGTGGTTAATACTTAATTAATTAATTGGGGCAGGTAATTACTTTTTTCACATTGGGCCAGGTAGGTTTGGATTACGTTTCCCCCTCAGTTAATTAAATCATGATTTAAAACCTATATATTGTATTTGCTCATGAAAAATATGCAAAAATTAAGAAGGGGGATAAATACTTTTTTAAAGCACTGTAGTTGTTATAATTGCTATAACATCAAGTTTGGAACTGCTAATATTAGCAATCTTTATAATATTAAAAAAGGCAAAGCTAATTTTTTTTCTTGTGACTGTAACATCAGTTAGTCTCCTTCAGCAGTCTATCCAAATAGAAACTATAGTAAATTTAAAATCAATAAAAAAAAAAAAAAGGCTTATATTTGTGATTCAGCCTCTTGCTGTAGCATTATTGTTTTGTTCCGGCTTATGTTTTATTATATCTTTGTGTTGTCTGCCCTTTTCTGGTTTAAATTACTTAATGCCATGAAGTCATCCGGTTACCAAGCCCTGCCTGTTCTGAGAGTTCTGTGCTGTGATCAAGCTATGCCGTCATGACCTTTCCTTCTGGGTCAGTGAGAACATGGGAGAGAAAAGCAGAATATTGAATGCAATTGAAGTGAATCCAACAGAGAGCGACAGGATCGACCTGAGTATTTTCCCTCAACAAGCTGGTCTAATCTGTTGGTTAGACCAGGTCAAGGGATTAAATGGTTGCTGTCCGGTGGCCAACCTATCTGATCTCAACAAACTTAACCTGGCCCAGCCCTTACAACAAAAAGTCTGTCTTACTATCTAATAGAAGTGTGTTGTTAAAAACAAACAAATCAACCAAACAAATTAAAAAACAGGCAATAAGTGGGCGTTTGTAACACACCTAAATTTGATTAAAAGGTCTTGAAATGTGTATAATATTATTTTACTGTATGGACAAATAACAGGTGAAAGTAAACCTCTTTATTTAAAAAACAACAACAACTTTAACCTGTTGTATTCAGACAAATGCTACAAATGAGAAATCTCTAGTCTATTAGGTTTTGAAATGTGCAACCTGTAGATTGACTCCTACTGATTTTTAGTTTGAACAGCTTCAGGCACACTACATATCTTTAAAAGGAGATTGAGCCTTGCTTTTGGAGCTCTGGAGCTAAACCAAGATATGTGAATAATGCATCGATCCCAGCCTTACAGTATCACAGTTCACTGGTACACTCTGCATGACTGAACACAAACCCAGTGAACTTGGAAGTGTCTGCACTGCCGGGAGAGATTATCCACTCAGAAGCTCCGTTTCAAACCCAGAGTCATTTCCTGACCGTGGAAGACCACTGAAATAGCCAGACATTGGACTGGAGAGCTTGTTGGTAAGCACGCCCTTGTGGGAGTCTGCAGCATCTGACCGGCTTTAATGTGGACCATGTGCTCTCAGCTGGTCCTGGTCTTTATGAGCAACTATTGACAATTTCCTCAAGTATGCGTGAGATGCACACAAAGAGGGGCACTCCCTGACACACACGCACAATGTTTTCCATCTCAGTGATGATGCTGCATGCAGCTAGAATAAAAGCCTGCTTGCAAATGGATGCTGCATCTAGCAAGCTAGCTAGCTAGCTTTACTTCTTCATGGCTGCTGAATTTGCTCACTTCAAACACCTAAAAGCTTCCTCTGGTAATGTGCACGCATCCAGAGGACACTAGAGGTTCTGGTACTTTACTTGCGTAAAAGTAGAGGAAGCAAGGAGGTGGCTTATATTCACTACATACAGTAAGAGAGGAAAACATGAAGCTACAGGCAGACAGCTGGCTTAGCATAAACACAGGAAATACACTGACACATATAGCTTGGCTCTATCTTATGATATAAGAGTACATCTCGATTCACTCATCAGCACCTCGTATATTATTTACTTAACAAAAAACCCCCAATATAATAAGCACGTTTTTCAAAATGTCAAACTATACTATAAAAAAACCTATTAATGTGAGTGGAAAAATATAGCAGAACTATGTTCATCTTGCACATAAGTAAATGTGTCAGTGGTTTTCACTTGTGTAACACAAGCTGAGTTGTATCCAAAAAAACAAAAAACGAAACTTTGCTGTTCCTGTCTGAGTGCTAATAAGTAACAGTAGCTTGGAAATCCTAGACGGCCCCCACGTTCACCAATCTTCCTCTGTCTCCCTGTCTCTTACAAGGGATTAAGTTGTCAGGTTACATTGAACTCTGAGCGCCCTCCACCCAGACAAAACCGTCTTAAGGTGCAGGCCGTCCAGTTATTTATAACTCTGCTGGTTAAGCCTCCGCTCTCCACGGCCTACTTCAGCGCATAGACATGTATGGGCGTCTGAGCTCTAATTATGTGGATTCGAGAGTAACACATCATAGTGGTCGTTTTAGCGAGTGTGTTTAAAGTATGTTGGACTATATCTACATGCCTCACGCTGTGGCAGTGTGTGTGTGTGTGTCTGCACATCACAGCTATTTAATAAGATTGTCTAGCCACTACTGGTCAGACTTTCCAAAGAATTACATAATGTGTGCTTCGCTGAAGAGCACCAGACTGACAAGAGCACCGTTCCTTACGTCACTGCACACTAAAACTCACACACACGCTAACACACGGTGAAATAGTAGTGCGGGCAGCAGATTTGAGACACACAAACCTGGTCTTTTCTTCTTTTGTTACAATATCCTATGTCTCACTTCCTTTCCCAATTTTTTTCCCCCACCTTAACAGCCCACCTATCTGGAACTACCATCTATTTTCAGAGCCCAGTGCAAGCCAAGTATCTGCTGCAATGTGTAGAACACATCACAAGCAAAGGGGCCCTGTTGAGACGGGATGAGTTCTAGTTTGAGCTATGCGATGAGTGAGTGAGTGAGGCTACTTTTTAATATCTCACAATGCTTTCAGAATGCCTGACCTTATACCTTTTTATAACACATTTAATACACTCTGCACTTGATTGATTTACTCTTATAATATCATTGACGAATGCAGGATTAAAATCTGACTTTCACTACACTATCCTTCCATTTTTAATTATCTCTGATTGGATTTACACCTGTTTTCTTCAACATTAAAAGCATTCACAGAAAGAAATCAAACAACTGCTTTTACGTCTATATGAAAGGTGAGCTGTTTTGCTGAGATTGACGTTAGTGGTATTCTTCTTGTTCTGAAGGGCTTCAGTAATTTATGGCCATCTCCTTTACTGGTACTAAAAGATGACAAAAAAAGCTCTAAAGACTGACTGTTTCAATAAGTATTCCCCCATAAAACTGTTGTCTGAGACAAAACAGAGCGCCATTGCGCCACATTCCCTGCATTCAAAAGAAGATGACCCCGAAGAAAGACAGCATGAGTAAAACCAGACCTCGCCACATTTCAGCTGCTGCCATTTCTACAATAATTCTTCAGTGTTTGGCTGACAGTTTATGCACACATCACAAATTTCACCCAAAATTTCATGACTCAGTTTAGAAAATCTTTTAAACAGTGTGGTAATTTCATATCTGCATTTTCTCCCAGATACATTAGGTAATTTCTGGAGCATGAGCAGTAGTATAAATTTATAGCCATAAAGTAGACAACTGACACTTTAAAAATTATGTTATTATTAACAGTATATAGCCTGTGATCTAGACTCTGTGGTTATCATTTCATCCAAATGTTACATATTAAATTACGCAAAAAATGGGGAGCAATCCACCCATGTCAAAAATAAATAAATAAATAAAAAATCAAGGTCCTTTCACACATATTTCAAATTTTATGTTAATAATGAGTAATTTATTAATGTCTGACCCAGTTCCACAAACATCAAAGAAACAGCGATGCAGCGATACAGGAGTGGAAATATGGGCATGACTTTTATTTTTATTGCACAAAAGGACAAAAGCACAGTGATAATGTGCAAACTGAATCCAGGAAAGAAACAACTGCAATATACTGCTAACACAACTTCAGCTCTTTGCAAGCCTCTGCACAGACAACATGCTAATGCAAAGCTAGTAAAGAACCCAGAATGATTTTAAAGCTAATTGTATTTGGACCCCACCCCAGAAGCCAGGGCCTGATCTTCAACAGGTTAAAAAAACAGAGATGAGCAGTCAGGCTTGTAGCCTTGGTTTCTACTGGCTGATGTTTCTACAGCAGAATCACCGTGGCAGTCTCCTGGGGCTGGTTTTCATCTGCTTTTTTGGGGAACTAATAAAATAAAAATCATAAATGTATGAGCCTCCTCATTAGCATAGGGATTTGTGTTGTTTTGTGGGACTATAGCCAAAGGTTTATATTGTTAACTGGTAATCATATGACAAGGTGTTTCAGGTCATCAAAGTAATTCAGCAAGTACAACAACAAATTACTTTCTCCAGGGTAGTTATTAAGTAACCTGTAATGTCACTACCTTATGTGGGACCTTTATTTTGAAATACTCAGCATCAGAAAAAAGTGTGATGAACATGTACGGTATGCTAGCTGGATGTAAGAATACGGATCTCGGTATCTAAAAAATAGTTGACATAAAACAATGTGGACCTGGATTTACTGGATGAACCGGAGGTCATATGAGGTCATATCATAACCTGCCTCATTACTTAAAATAACGAGTGATATCTAATACGTTTCTTGAGAATTGACCCCAGCACTGAGTGTCTTCCTCCCTCACCCCCAACTGTTTTGTGGTAGATTGCTGCCGCTACCCTGAGCTTGGTTCTGCTGGAGGTTTCTTCCTATTAAATAGGAGTTTTTCCTTCCCACTGTCGCCAAGTGTTAGCACATACAGGGTTATCTGAATATTGTGGATTTCTCTGTATTGTTGTAGGGTCATTACGTTAGAATATAAAGTGCCTTGAGGCATTGTTATGATTTACAGTGCTATACAGAGAACTTGTACAGCTGACATCTAAAACTGTAAATTTGAAAATTTGATCTTAAGGAAAGACATTATGACGATATGTTTTTTATTGTCCATCATCTCATCTGGCAGGAATGAGCCAGTGACACTTCTTCGCTTTTATGTGATTCCCCGCAGAAAATCTATATTTTTGTTTTCAAATCATAAACTACAGCTGTGGTCTAGACAGCCTGATGATATATTTAGCTGCGGGTTGTGTAATCGACCCTGAAATTGTCGTTTTTCAAGAATGAAAAGTATTTCAGCAGCTTCAAGCTACATGGTTTACCTCTGAATCAGCTGAAAGCGAAAATACGTTTTCCAATTTAGCATTGCTCTGCCACTGGACATTGTGTTGGCTTCAACCAGACAAAGGCTTCTGTGTGAAGCTCAAGAAACTGAAGTCCCTTCACTGTTAACGAAAGTTGCCTTGGTGGCTGAGTGTGATAGGATGTGGATTTTATTGGAGCATTGTGTTTGCAGGAGGTGACAGCGCACCTGGGACCTCATTAAAATATACTTGGAGGGAGACCATTCTTCTACTAATGCCTAGACCTAATTTAGAAAAATGACTTTCCAGTACCTGACAAACATAAGCACACAAGACAAGCTTCACTCTTTAAGCAGATACCAACTCAATCAAAAGTTTTCGTATACCAACATTATAGACTAAATATAGGGTATTGCTGGCTTGCTGTACAACAATGTCCAGCATCAAAAATTAAGTGACAGAAACTGTCAGAGCTGAAGACTATTATATTCTGTTAATAATACATATTTACATAGTCTCAACTGAATGTGACTAAGAAGACAACAAAATTTGTTGTTGTAATATTAAAGTTTAATGTAGTAGTAGTTTGTGAATGTGCACCTGCAATCTGAACTAACCACACCAAAAACACCAAACACACCAAAAATGGGCCATTTATCAGCAGGAAACCCTGCTGAGTATTGACCATGACTGATTTATGAGAGCAGCTAAAAAAATAAAATTTCTTTATAGAATACTTGTAACTGTTACTGGGTTTTTGCCAGAAAATTAATGCCTTTCTTCATTTCCATAAAAATTGGTTTGGAAGAACATCTGGTGCACTGGACTGACATTTTTATAGCACTTTTCTGTTTTTACTGATAACTCAAAGTCCAGAAAATTTGAATTCTATCCCTGACCATTTATATTAAGTTAATATAAGTTAAATGTTTTACATGGCACCACTCGATGACAAGATTTCAACCCTTTTTCTTCTTTATACTAATCATGCAATCTAGTTGCTTAGAGCATATTCCTATACAATCAAATTAAATTATTGACCTGCTTTATTTGGGGAAGATTAAATATGGCTAGAATTTGTATAATCAGATGACTTGTGTGCTGATTATGGCATTAGTCTGCTTTCTGCCACAAGATACGATTCTCCCTTGGGGCTAAAGGTCATGGGGGATTGTTGGAACTCGCTGCGCCACAGGCTGTGGTTGCGTCACCACGAGTATTGAGTCAGGTGTACTCCCAAGGATCTCACTGCCAGCTGCCATCGAGGCAGGGATAATCTGCCTAAGCAGCTTTCACATGATTTCACCCACAGGGAAGAATTTAGGAGAGGTTTGTAAACCTCTTCAGACCTGGCCTTGGATCTTCTTCCTGCTTTGACTTAAGAGGTGATCCAAGGCTGCACAGCAGACGCTACAACAGAGTACTTAGTGTAAAAAATACTTGGCTCATTTGTAATTTATACACGTGGACTTCAGTGACTTATCTTCACCTATCTAAAAAAAACTCCATAAGAGCATCTTTTCTGTTAATGCTTTTTACCCAGACTTTATATATAGATCTGCTAAAACACATCATTCCATTAGCCATTACACTGGCATCATTACAATGAGAAGTGATAAGAAACAGAGATCAGATTTTACAGAGATGTCCTGAGAGGCGATATCTCTACAAAAAGATAGAGCGCAGAATCAGATTTGATTCCCGGAGAACTCTTCAGTTTCCGGAATTTTCTGTGACCTTTTATGTTAGCAGCAGATGAACTGACGTTAATCTGCAAACAGCCAGGGGTCAAAGTCAATGCCCTGAAGTCTATACACGCTCTGCAAAAAGGATACAGCTCTCAAAGTGCAGGGCTACCTTCATGCATGAAGGAAAAACAAAACATTTCAGGAAGTCCTCTGTTTTCATGCACACAAGGCAATTACACAGGTCGCCTGGTAGAAAGAAACTTGTCCTAACTGGACTCAGACTGACTGCAGTCACTCTGATTTGCTCCATCAAATAATGAAAAATAGTGATTATCTATACAGTGAAGGAGGCATGCTAGTGCTAAGAGTTGAAAATATGTGAAAATGATTTGGCTCTGTAACGTGTTTTACAGCATCATGGACAAGTTTTGTGAGTTATGCAATGAATGACAGTCAGGTTCTGGTTGAGTTTTTCAGTCAGGGCTGGTGCTGTTCCTCTCCATCAGTCCATCACAGATGCTGCACCATCAGCTGCAAAGCGTGTGTGGATCATTTCTTCAGAGACGCCCTTACAGCAAGGCTTTTTAACTGTAGGGTGTGAGGCAAAGACCCAGTCTATTATTCCAATTTAGTTTCACACTGCAGAAAAAAACAAGAGATTCATGGATTTACGCACATGGCATAGGAACAGCATCTTCACTGAAGCAGTGATGGCTGGGATGTGACAGCAAATAATGTTTTGTAATCTTCTACACATTGTATTTGTGTGAGCTGTTTCAGGTTTACATGGAGGAAGAGTTTGCAATGTAGCCCCTCTCACTAGATAAATCAGGCTCCACCTGAGTCTAAGTTCTCAAGACCAGGAGGTTGCCAGGAGGACACGGTCAGTTTCTACGCCTTAATGACTGAGGCCTAAGGAGCAAAATTCACTGGTTATACAGCAAAACTGTCATGGCCGAGCGGCTAGTGCATGGTGTGAACCGAAAAGCAAACGCTCGAGGCAAGAAAGGACTTAACGTAAAGCAAGTAATTTATTTGAGGCTAATAAAAACATACAAAACAAAGGGCAGAAGGGAACTAAGACAGAGCTAACAATAAATTAAACTGGGAAAATAAAAACTAAACGCAGAACCCAGATATGAAATACTTGAAAAGGAAAAATCTGAACATAAATACCTGGTCCATGGCACAAGATGAGCACAAACCTGGGAAGGAAAAAAGGGAAACTCACACAATATAAACACACAAGGGTGATTGGGGAGAGAGGAAACACATGGAAACACATCTGCGGAGAATAGACAAAAAGACACAGGGGAAGCAAAACCAAACACACTGAACTCGGGACGAGAGATTGTCAAAATAAAACAGGAAACATGCTAAGATGCAGACTAAGACACATGGCTTGACACGGGAGCCAGAAGAAAGAAACAGAAATGGGGACAAACAGGAACGTGGGGACAGCTAAAAGGAGATGAGACGCGGAGGGAGATCTAACACAGACATGACTGAGGAAACATAGAATGAAACACAAGGACAGGACTAGGACACACAGAGGGTGAGGGAGACATAAACACAGATGACACAACTCACTCACGTAGTGTTTAACACAGGAGTAAGACAAGAGGAACCTCACAGCCAATAAACCATAAACTCCATCTTCATATTCATCACAAAACAGAGAAATTAAAAGTATTAATAAACCATTTATCATTAATTCTGTCACATTCCATTTTGGGTTTAATCATAATTACCGTACATATAATATAAAACAAGAGTACAACTGATTAGCAGAACATCCCACATAACTCATAATAAAAAGGTAAAAACGGAGGGTTAAGGCACTACATAATATGACCTGTTCTCCTAAAAGTACAGGGTGTTTTTACAATCCAAGATGTAATTTTGTTTGTTTTTATGCTAAAATAACAAGCGATTACCCACTATTTAAAACTACTTACAGTATAATTTGCAACTCGTTTCCTGTAAAATACCTGAAGTTACTTAAAATGTTTCTTCGTTCCTTTAAAAACTTGAATTATTAGCCCTTTATTCTAGTGTATTTAATTTAAGTATTTGTAGGTAAATATAATTACAATGTAATTACATGGTAAGATAAAATATATGAAAATGTAGTTTTAGATGGATTACGCCGTCAGTTGGAGGCCAGTAAAAAGATGTAATCAATAACATTAATTCTAGCTGTATTCAGTGGAGGTGTCGATTGAATAGATTGTGTGGTATCATCGATACTCAACTCACTGTGACATCAAATCAAGCCAGTGTTAATGCTATTAGTTTCATTTCTGCTCTTCTATATTATCAGTCAAAGTAAGCTAAGCTTGCTTTATGCTGTTGAAGTGAGGTGACAGTACTGTGCAGGAATCTGTGCAGGTGTGGACAAAAGAATGAAATCCAAACCAAATTATTGTTGATTTTAGCTCGTGCGCCAGCTGACTGAGCATTTTTCACCACTGTGAGACCACACTATGCTATATTGATAGTCAGTCCTCGGATACAGTAAATTGCTTGAGTAAGGGCTTGCTTTTACTGCTCATGGAGCAGCTCACACCTTAAGAAGATTATTGTTTATGTTCCCTCTGGCAGTATAATGTATGTCTACAGCAGGAAGTCTGCTAGCTAAGTCCATAAGCTTGGATACGGGAACACTAATGTCCTGTGGTTCAGCTCCCAACATGTGAATCTGGCTCCTGGGCTTTGTGAGAGATAAAGTTAAAAACAAAGCACTTACACAATATTAAAGTTTAATGTTAGAAATCTTAGTGAGAAGCTTGTAAGATACTTTCCAGGGAACGTGTTAGACTCAAAACCTTAATGTCAATAATGGGTGTTAGTGGATGGGTTTTTTAACTACTACTTTTTGTGGTATTCCTTGTCGACTTGAGCTTTGTTTTTTTTTATTGCCCTCAGATTTGTACTATTATGCATCCTTGAGAAAAACAAACAACAAGTAGAATGCCTTCATACGTTCTTTAATCAAACTGCAAAATGCTAAATGTCAGGGGCAGCAGTTTGCTCTATCTTCATCTGATTATGTTAAACTCCACGTTTGGGGTCCTTAACGCTGAGCTGCTCACTGACGAGCTGAATGTGGTATGTTGGATTTACAAAGTATTTATTTACTTGAGTTTCTATTTTTATTTGTTTATAATGATGGTGGACCGAATTACCCACTGTGGGTTAAATAAGGTTTTCTGAACCTGAACACAGATAAAAACAAGACACATAAATTCTGCACTCAGGTTTCCTGCAGTGCACAAATTATACAACCTTAATTCACTTAGAACATAATGGCTTACATGCTGTAAATGACTATGAGCTAATAAAATAATATTATTGATGTTGTCCGCACTGATTCAGTTCTCTTTGGATGATGTTCCTCCATGTCTCTGTTTGCAGCAGCTGTCTGTTCATCTCTTTGTGCAATGCTTTTCTGCTTTCTCGACCTGCACAGCTGGCAAAACAGCTGGCGCAGGTACCAGGCCACCCAAGTCTTGTGACACAGCTAAGATTCATCTGAATTAGAAGGAGAGAAGAAGGAGGAGGATTCACACACGTACAAGTATCAAACCCGTACCAGATAGCATAAAGTCACACCCTGTATGGGTGAGGTGGATTCATCTTAGAGCAGCTGTTCCTCCATTACGTGATAACGCACTCAAAAGACAATTTCCTGGGCGTGGCTCAAGCGGCCGTCGACCTGAAAGAAACCTAGACAGCACGGAAGGTCAAGGTGTGGCTCTTATAGGCAGAGTTATGACGCAGGATAATGACAGTGTTACCTGAAGAGGATGTACAGAAGGGAGAGTGGAATAATCCCGTGTTAGTGTTTCCTGTGTTTGTGTCTGTCACTTAAGTGAAGGAGGATTGTGTGGGGATGAAGAAAATGTCTGCCAAGAACAAGGACAAGAAGATAAGGAGATTGGGGCACAGACCGGGAAGAACAAGCCCGACTACTCTAAAGGTATTTGATAGAGATGAAGATGCACTTCAGACAGGCTGACGATTGAGTCTGCCCAGCTCGTGGTTCCATCTGTGGTGTTAACTAAGAGCTCAAGGAGCGAGAGAAGGCAGCACTGAGCATGTGTGCAAGGGAGAGCAAGCTCGGGCATCTGGTTCTGCTAAGGCCCCAGAACATTCCTTTCCTCTGTTCGACTCCGGCTGGCAGCTTTTAAAGGGACACATTTGGTCTTACATCCTGCTCTGGGCATTGCCCCTTCTCTTGTAGTTAGAGTTATCGCTGCTGAAGGTCACAGGCAAGATGTCGGGCTGCCTGTTTAAATGTGGGTTCTTTTCTCGACACTTACGGCTGTTAGAGAGGAAACACTTAACAGCAGCAAACTTTAGCTGTCACACTTTTTTAATACATTTTAATACATTTTAGTGTTGACAGTTTCCGTTTTCCTCTCACTAGCCTACTACAAACTAATTCTTTGTGGTAATCTTTGTTCTGTATTCACTGATATATTTGAATGCTAATCAATAAATCAATAAATTATTATTTTTTACTACAATATCAATACAAAGACATAAAGTAGGATGTGTAAATACTTATTATACTCAAGCCTTCAGTCTTATTAGCATCAGCTGCTGAGCTTTTCACACAGAAGTTTGTTTAAACACTCAAAGTTAAACTGAAATAAGTGGAAGAAACTGACTCGTCTAAAATGTGTCTTTGGGCTGATGCAAGCCAGGAGAAACTTAGAGCTGTGCCAATACTGTACAACAACTTTACAATAACATGTCATTAAAAACAAACGCTGAGCTGCAGAGCCATCACAAACACTAACCCTGAGTGACAGATGACTTCCATGATGCAATATTATTGTTACATGATACAGCAGGTGTCACGGTGTGAATCCAGTCACATGAACGTGCTGCATAAGTAACAGGATTTTCAGACCCTGAGTGACTATCCTGGGTTTTTTTTTTTTTTTTTTAAATGTGTATGATGGTCAGAGCCTGGATTTTTAGTCTCGTTATCTTCATGTCACTCCTGGGAGGGGGGTGGAAGTGTCTTCGGTGCAGGGAATAGCCAACCACAACAGTTCTTCAGCTGGCAGCTTTAGCTGGTACATGAGGACATAAAGCTTGCCAGTGAAGAACTGCTGTAGGTCAGCCAGTGAGCACCTTATATCCAACATTCGGATACACAGCATAACCTGAAGGGAAATATATGCAGAGCATCAGTGAAGTCAGCTATAGTTCCTTCTGAAAGACATTTTAAGCCTTTGAATTGTCCTAAATTTTAAAAAATAGCTAAAATAATTTCACTTATTGTCAATCTTCGGCCAACTTAGAAAAAAATAAGGCTAACAGTATGAAATACCTCTCAGTCAACCAGATGCAATAATGACTTTGTATGTTTTTAGAGGGTTTTTTTTAGGTGCCTGCATCTAGTAACCTCTATTTGTACTCCATCTTAAGGCCCATCCACGCTGGCTTTAGCTTTCAGTCATGGTGGTTGCTGCTTGGCACACCACCACACAACTGCTTCTTTCTGTGCTGGCTTCAAGTGGATCTTGTGGGAGAAAGGTGAAGAGGTAGAGAGAAAGATGCCAGAGAGAAAGAAGGAGAAATAGAAAAAAAGCATGTTTTCTTCATTTTTTGGTGAATATTGCGGTGCGGTGAGTTAAAATGTCCATGCACACGTAAACGACAGCGCTGTGTGTGTAAGTGCCCGAAGCTATCCTGCATCAGGAGTACCAGCCTACTGTTTTAGCCTTCTCTCTGCTTTTTGCTATAATTGAGTACAGAAGTCTTTGCTAGCTAGATAGCTCGGCCTCTGGTTACAGCCTGGAACTCCTGATAGAAAACAGCTCTCGTCCTGTGGGGCAGTTCAGTTTACAGCAGCCATACAGGGCTGAGCGAAGGAATTTTTCCTCGCAGTTCAGGCAATTGTACTCCCCTGGGTGTGTGACTGCTTCACCAACATGTCAAGTATGTTGTTATTTCACCTTAAGATCGCCCCAAAATCATCCATCATCCAAAAACGTGAGTTTAGGATTGAATGAATTGACTGCACAGCGCCAATTTGAGCCGGCTTTCCCCCCCCCCATTTATTTGTTTTTGCTATGAAGTAATTTTTTTATAGTTAAACTTTATTGAGTGTTAGAGATTTAAAGTGACAGGAAAACCATTTATGGGATGTTCCCCTTTAAACATCCACATTCAGCCGGTGACTGAGTAATACTTAGGAGTAGCCCAGGATTTGTCTTGCCTGGCTTCCATTCAGCTGGCCTGACTTCAACTATTGCAGTCAGTCAGTCTGAAAAGCCTTTCCCTAGCAGCATATTCTTTCACAGTTCAAGGACAGGACTTTGGGCAAACTAGCCCTCAGCGGCACTGCGAACCCAGCAACCCCTAGAAACTCAGCGAACCCCACGCTGCTCTGAGCAACACTGGAAAGCTCTGGACTTCACACACAAAACACACACACTCACTCTGTGTGACCAGATTGTCCTCTTCCACCGAGACTAGATCGAGAGAGAATTCTGAACGGGCTGTGGGCCTTGAACTTGCACTAAATCCAGAGGGATCCATTGTGAGTACGTAATATTGGAGATGAGATCCAGGGCAAAAGCTTCCTCTTTTGTACTCAGTGAGCATATTTACAAAAAGGCACCTGATGCCACCACTGGACTTTGTTAATAGTGAGAAGATTAGTTTCTCCTGGTGTCCTATGGAGTGTGTTTGAACTGGTAAGAAGATTAGAGTTTTACGCAAGGACGGACGGAGATGAAATAATGAAAACAGGATGGAGAAAAGATGGCAGCAAATGGCGACAAGGTCAGAGATCATCGCTGCTACAAGAAATCAGACTGGTGACCATGCAGTAACCCTGATGTGACACAGAATGAAACAAGTCTCCCTCTGGCAATATACTAGGCTTTAGCAGCTTGTCAGTTCAGATATAAGCATAATGTGCAAAGGATTAAGTGCAAAAGAAGCATATATGGCAATAATACTTTTTTTTTCAGAATTGTAGCATTTGCTTTAAATGCAGCACTTTAGTGGGGAAGATGAAGAGCACTGTTTAATATTTCTACCGGTGAAAAATACAGGAAAGAAAGAAGTCTGGAAGAAGAAAATAAGTGCAAAAAAAGAAAGAAGAAAAAAAAATCCTCATTATTTATAATTGCATGCAATAAAAAATGAAGTTTAGCCTGTTGTGACAGAGAGCTGGAGTTTCTTTGTTCTTCGTGTAGTTTTCAAACCGCATTATTTCTCGGCTGTGTTTTTTTCCCCTCTACTCATGAAATGCTAAGTATGCGCACTACACGTGCAAGCAGAGGCCATCCCGTACACCAGAGTGGAGAACACAGTGTACCAGAGGACTGATTTATTACCCAGAGCTGACGATTCCCAGGACAATTACGGCAAGCCTAAGCAACAGGGTGAAAATGGCTCCTCGGAGTGTGTAGGAAGAAACAAGCAAATACACACAAGCGGCACACAGCGCACGTGTGCACGAGTGATAGAAGCAGTGAGTTGGCAGTGAGCTAGTGATAGCTTAAACTTCTGAGATCAAGACCCATTGTCCCCAAATCGTGACATTACTCTGAGGTTGACGTGCGCAGCGAACCAGCCCATGTGTTTTTGGTTATTCCAGAGGCAGCGCAGAGATGGGCAGACTAAATACCTGTTAGGTTAAAAATGCAAACAAAACCATGGAGAACACAAACTCGGCAAAAAGGGTATTTAGTAGTGATGGCATGATTGTTAACTTTGCCTTAGAGCAAATATGAAGCTGTCCAGAGGCTCGACAAAAGTAACACATTAACCAACACGCTTTAAATTGCAAAGTCACTGTAAAAACGTTTAAAAATAACTCACAGCCGACTGCCAAGTAGACATCCTCTTACAAAAGTGACCTGATATTAAAGGGTGCGCTCACCCTCGTTTGTTTCCAGGACAATCCCACTTATTTGGATTTGGCTGTGGGTATGGTTTGGGCTATAATGGTCTTTTTTGGTAAATTGGAATGCTATCTAATTGCAGAAGTATGACTAAGAGGAAAGAGACTAGATTCAATCTATGAAAGCAAGCCAACAACAACATATCCCAGAAGGCAATACGGGATGATGATACTGCCAAGACCAAAGAATGGGAAGCCCCATGAATCATTCCAGAAATGCCATTTCTTATCCAAAATGAATTGCAAAAAATGAATCCAGCCCATATTGTGGTATTTGAACAGTTTTACTGTCAGGGGTACGAGTGGGAATTGATGCTAAATGTTTCTCCTGCAAGACGAAACAGAAAAAAGCTAAAACGAGGATACAAAAAACCACCACACAAGCATTTAAGGCAGACTTTGTGTCCAATGTAGGTGGAAGCCTAATGCTACAGCTAAGTATACCATGAAGGCTTTCTTTATATGAAGCAAGAGAATCTTATACAGGTGCTTCCTGTGCTGAGGACATGAGCAGCTGTGCAACAGATTCTGGCAAGCCTCTTATCTGTCCTTCAAAAGCATCAACTATATCCATTTTACAAGCAGGATCAAGCCCTCGTCTTTTTTGGTATCGTAGTCATCTAAAATATTTTCTGTTGAAAGCCGCAGTCCTGGCAGAAACCCTAATGCTAGTTTTATTACAGCAAACTCACGGCACACCCCAGAACAATTAGTTCATTGCCAGTATAACAATTGCACACATTCAAGTCCAGATTTTTTCCTCTCCAAATAACAATGTAATACTTGAAAAAAAAAAAGTCACAATACTGCTTGTGCTCTTTATTACAGGGAGCCAGTCCTCTACAATTAACCATAGTTTTGAGAGGAATGCTCTGCAGGTTGCTTTGAAAGAAGAAGTTACCATTTCTACTGCAGCAAACATTGGAAATGTCAGCGTAGGCCACAAAAATGATCTGAAACATGTGTTTACTGGTATCTGTTGAAGAATTTCCTCATAATCTATCATATAAATGACAGCAGAGGTAATGCACAGTCTGGCATTTCTCAATCAGCCCACCTTGAGCTCATTCTTGTAAGATACAGTCAGTCACACGTACTACACCCAGGCATTCAAACACAGTCCATGTTTGTAACCGTCATCTGAGAGTTTAAAATATGCATTTAAGGTAATAGGCCAACCCATTAGGAACAATAGGTGTTTCAAGATATTTTGCATTCCCCAGTGTGCACGCTAACATCCTATACGTGCACACGCCGATGGCCTATTGTATCACTGTCACGGTTTGGACCGGTCTGCACTCGATCATATGTGCACCCCCATCTCCCTTAATCCTTCTCTGAAGGCCATGACAAATTGCTTTCAAGTGAATAGTGGATCAATATATTTGCCAGTGCTTTCCTCCTACAGCTCTGAATTGGATTAGTGAAGGGGGAAAGAATTTCAAAAGCCATGAACAAGCACGCACATACACAAATCCCACTGAAGCGTAATTCCGGAAGAGATGCAAGCTAACACTAGCACCCTGTCGGAAAAGGTTTCTCCTTCGTGCTCCTGGGTTATCAAAATCACCACGAAAGACTGGAATCTTCTTTGGTGAGTACAGGAGGAGGATAACCTATATGTATAATGCATTTTAGTAAGTAAACAAATACATGCATGAGGCTAGGTGGGTGAGGGTGGGGTGGGATCCATGGAAGTGTAACCAGCTTGTACTCTCCCTATGTGCAGAAACACACACAGACTTTAAATTATGAGATGCAACTAGATACTGCAGTGTGAGAGTGAATTGCATGTGCATGTGGATCTATATTGTGTAATCACTCTTTGTGCCCACGGCTGATGTTTATCTGAATATGAATTAATGATTCAAAATGAAACCAATTACAGCTGTGGGTGGAGGAACACCTTCCGCTGGTAGAAAACAGCCCCATAAAAGGCTAACATGTTCCTCATAGGTTCTACCTGGTTCAGCTGCATAGCATTAACAGTATGTCCCGTGAAACAATAGGTGTCAGCACGCACACACACTAAAAGTACCAAAAAGACCCCACAGATTCAACAACCTGACAGCAATTATACCACAGTTATTATCCACGAGGTGTAAAAATTTGCCACCCTCATTCATCCAGTGAGCACAGCTTGGAAATGCGCGGACTTCCTCCAAACGGAGTATGGTATTTATTTAAGGAAGAGGTGATGTCAACTGACAGGAAGTCCGCAGGTGGGAAAGAGGAAGAGGAAGCAGCCCTTCCAGTGAAGTCCCGCTGTGTGTCTTACAGGATTTAATGGTGAGCATCTGGAGCCAGGAATGCATGTGAACACGGCAGTCTGCGTGCAAGAACAGAGGTATGCGTCACAGAATATATACACAGAATATGGCGTCTCTACCGTGCGCTGATCAGACGGTGATGCAGCGTGACTTCAAATCTGCGTGCGCACATCTGATGCAAGATCCCTGTGAAGGACACTGAGGGTCAAATCGAATCACCCTTTGGGGAAAAAAAAGTAAATAAAAAAAAAAGAAATAGAACGGGAGACACAGAGTTGAGTCAAAGATCCTCACACAGTGAGACAGAAACAGAGGGGTGGAAGTCGGGGTGTGAACACTGGCCAAAGACAGCCAACATAAAGAAAAGATTTGTGTGCTTCCTCTGGCTGTCATCTCGCTTCCTACAACTGGGACGAAGTATGTCAAAGACTACATTGTTTCTCCCTCTGTTTCGGTTTGTGCCCATCCTTTACTCTGTAGTCCCCATGAATTCACCCCTTCTCTGTGTCTCTCTCCGCATATACATATATATCCCTTATCACCCTCCCCCTCTAACTAGCAGTTTAGTTAGTGTGCTGAAAGACAGGAAATGCCTGTCGGGTAAATGAATAAGAAGTGGCAGCTGCCCATGCGCGGTGTGAATCCAGAGAATCTCCTCAGTATCATCGCTTCATCCCAACCATCCTCTCTAAAGAGGAGCAGAAAAGGGTTCGGAAGACTGAAATATGCCATATAACATCTCGGTAACGATTCTGTGAGATTTACTTTGACAAGCAGACACACGGCGCTCTGCAGCTTACAAAAATGTCACGTTAAATGGTCAGACCTGTGACCCTGCACTCTTGAACCTGTGAGACTTACCGGTGTTATAATACTAGGTTTCTATGCTAGGTGATTGCTTCATCCTTCAAGCTAAAACTTTGCATCACAAGATATTTATAACTTGCATCAAGTTAATAAGGAAGCTACACAGCAGGGGTGACCCGATGGCTCAGGGGGATAGGGTTTAAACTACATGGGCCAAAATGTTGTGAGCAGGAGGGACCCTTTTTTTTTACGTTTCATATTTCAAGATCACTTCTTCAGCAGCTTTACAATAAAGGCAGAAATAATCTATTAAGAAGATAAAAGAAGATGAAAAGCTGAAGTTGTAAAAGGCACCAAACATGGAGATTGGTGGGTTGAACACAAATAAGGAAAAGAAGGAAAGAAAGTTCTGGTATTAGTATTTACACATGATTATACTCTGAAACATGAAGTAGTCCTGAAAAAGGAAACCATTATTTAAATATAGAGCGACAGTAGCTTTAATTTGGAGAACTGTTTATGGTAACCTTTTGGGTGTAAGTCTGATATTCTTTCTGTTCTGGGCTTCTGACTTGCCACCTAAAGTTTCCAAGTTTTGTGCACGTTCACGTTTGCAGTAGTTAGCTGTAAGATCGGTTCACAGAATTAAAAATGAACTGGGTTACATTTAATTGTCATATGTTTTTAAAAAAAATGCTGCTTGGAGCTTTTCTTTTTCAGGAGAACATCCTCCTACCATCATCACAGCCTCCAATTGTCACAAATTCATAAACTAAATGAATTGCTGTGTACCGTCACACACAGCAGCACTTTAGTAACTTTTGAGGCTTCGGCTCATTGTCTTACTCATTGGCAATGACTTCTTGTTATCATTTACTTGCAGATATTTCCCAAGACAGGCCGGGTGGTTCGATTCAGAACTGCTGGGTGCTGCGTTGACTTAACCGCCGCTAGCAGTAGCCATGCCAACATGCTGCATTGCTTACAGCCTGTCGTTAATTTGTTGATTCTCATAAGGAACGAGTGGCGTTGATGTCGTGATTTTTTTTTACGTTAGCTCACATGGTTTCTAATGTGCTGAATTGCAACACTGAGGGTTATTAAAGGAGTATTAAGGAAAAGCCATTCACATGGACACTTCTCTATTCAGTCATTTATACATTTTAAAAAGTCACTGGGTCAATTTGATTGGCCATTCATGTGATGATAGCTTGACCTTTAACCCTACAGCTCGCATTTGTGCAGAGATGAAAATGTACTGTCTAATGTTTTGTCTCGAGCTACAGATTAGTGCAACAAAGGGTTTTAGTACTAATGTTGTACAAGGTAGATGTCATAAGGAAAACTCTAAGTCCTGATATCATAACTTTAATATTTCATTAGATGAAAATAGATAAAAACATTAGATTAAAGCCATTTAACTACTAGCTCATCACACTCTATCAAGCAGGGTGTGTGTGCATATGTGTGACAGTGTGTGTGTGTGTTTGAGAGAGAGAGAGAGAGGGGGCATGACCGGGGTGTGCCAGACTAAAAAAATGAGAATGTTTGTATAAGTGTGTGTATCTATGTGTGAGTGTGTTTCCTGCCATTCTGGCCCCAGCTGTACCCAAATAGCCTAAGAGCACAGTGTGCTAAGCTAACAGAGACTAGAAAGCGGCATTCACCCTGGGTTAGTGAGCTGGAAGATCACGGTGCTCTGACACCACAGAAAGAAGGAACCACAGCTCTGAACCTGCATGATAACACCCATCCAAGCTTATTTCATTTGCAAGAGTCACCCATCCCCTATTGCTCTGTACAGGTGTTTACTACAGACATTAGACATGACATTAGTATTCAGCAGCTTTAAGTCTTAAATGAGGCCTCTACTAATGGGGTAGGCTGCCTCGCTAGACTGTAATTACTGACACATTTACTCAAAAACGACCATTTAGTTTCAGGCTGGTTGGTTTTTATCCAAGTTACATGCATCATGGCATTTTGAGGCATTTAATAAGCAAGACACTGTTACGTTTCCAGCTCCCTGACTCTCCTATCAATTCTTCCTCCTGTCTACATTTCAAATGAAAAAGAGCAAAAATTGACAAGTTACAAGTTCCTTACAGTGTTTTCTTTAATCCCCACAAACAAGACAGCACGCATGGGCTGTGACTGAGACGCAAAGAAGTGATTAGATTTCTAAATATAGTCACACTCTATACATAAATAAAATCTATATTCATTAATTATCTGTCGATAACTGTGTTATTAGGCAAAGCAAAATTGCCAAAAGAGACATTTACATATCCAAAAACTTGAGATGGTTTTGTTTGACCAAAATGCAAAATTTGAGAAATAAACTTAAATGGCAAAAAATAATAATAATAATAATAATGACCTTTAGAAATGGTTTGTTCCTAGTTAGTTTTCTTCTTTTTTTCCAACCACAGCAAGTAGATTAATTTCTTATAAACACCATTTTTTTTTTATTGAATGTGATTTAAAGTAACCTTTTGTCTAATAAATAACATGCAGCACATTTTTCCTGAAGCTTTTCTTCTACGCATCCTTCGCCTCTCGTCTTCTATCTACTGAGCTTTAATTTCTATCGTGCTTTCCTTGCTCCATCCTCATTTTCTACCTCCTTATCCTGCTGCGCTCCCACAGCGTCTTTAGGTTGGTCAGTTCAGCAAGGCCGAGTTACATTCTTGGGATGCCTCTTACATATGGCTCACATTCCAGCCGGTCTGCTGAGAGGCCCACTGCTCCTCATTGCTGGCCCTGCATAGACGGGCCCAAAGCTAGGCGTGCTACTGCGTTTCTTCAACCTAAAATAATCTCAACCCAGCTTTAGGTTAGCCTAGCCTATGAGGGTGGAATTTATTAAGCCTCTTCAGTCAAAATATGAGATATATATGGGCCAACCCAAGCGCACACTGGTGTTTTGTTTAGCTCTCTGCACAAAGGCGGCTGTAGTTTCTTTTGCAGTTTACCTAATCCCTCGGGCTACTACATCCGCCTCTATGTGTGCTAAAGCTATATAGCACAATGGTCGTATTCTTTAATTAGGTCACCTACAGAAAAGAGTGACAAACTGAATCTAGAAACCATTTATGCAAGAAATCCCTATGTGAAGAAACACACACACATCATGGATGAGCATCCATCTTAAGCTTAAAAAGATTGAGCTTAGTATTTCTAACTTACTAGGTGACCTAAAGTAAGTTCACATATGTCTGCACACAGACAAAACTACTAGTTTTATGAATTTTTTTAGAGATCCAGCGAGCAGGTACTTGTGTTTGTGTCGTACATGTAAGTCTAGGCCCCATCAGGTAAACCACACACCGAAGAGCAGTGGACATCTCTCCATATGAGGCAGTTAAAATATTATTCTGGGACATGTTTGGAATACTGGTAAAGCTGCATCATCAACTACTCTATGCCAGACTTCAGCATGCTGCATACACCCACACATCCTGGTGCAGTGCATGTGTGCACATGCAATCAGAGAAAGAGAGTGCATCTGTCCTTCAATCAGACCATACATACCCGCACCTACGTACAGCATGGCAACACCTGTTCTCTTAAATATCCCCAGACACTCACTCTTTCAACCCACTTACAATTTCTACACTTGTTACCCTCTTAAAATTGCATATGCGACATTTACCATAAGGTCTGTCATAAATTACTCTGAGCTAGTCACAGTTAGCCCGCTGAGGTTGTCTGGGCGTGGCCATAAAAATGCGCAACCTTACTGCAGCTACCACAAATCCACCGCAGATCCTCCCCTCTTTGATCGGCCTTCAGCGACAAAAAAAAGTCAGACCTGCCCAGTTGCACAAGTCACTTGACGGCCCGGTCACTCATAAGTAAGCAGAGGAGGAGTGACTCATCAAATAACATTTTTATTATTCGTTTTCGCGTCAAGAACACGGGTGATACAAAACGTTTATAGATCTGTCTGTGGGCATTTTGGAAAGTAAAGGCCTGCTTGTCAGGCAAACCCCTCCCAGTTTACCAAACCACAAGCATACACACAGTTTCATAAAATATGACAAATATGCAAAGATAAATGCTTTCATATGCGCCCAAAATACTGACTTTCACATTGACCTATCATTTGACTCTAGATTAAAGATCGCAAAAAAAAAATAATTACTGGCACACACATCAGATCCTGTCTGTCTCCCTGTTACGTGTCATTTCTGAGGAGTGGAGTAACAGACGTCATGGCTGGACGGCTGTATTAATCAAATCTAGGAAATAATGACTGTGCTGGCTAACCACTAAGGCACACAGACATAGGTAAATCCAAAGCAGCTAAACGATCATAGCTCAGACAAAGCAAACATTCACACAGGATGGCAAAGGGGAGAAAAGGGAGAAAGAGGGCAGAGAAACAAGGTTGTCATCGAAACAACAGTTTAATTCTTCACAAATATTCCCCAAAATGATTATTAACTGACTACAGAGCCTGTCAGGTAAGCTACTTCATGTGAACTTCGCGTCTGGGCCATACTTTATGCAGTCTCCTGACTTCAGTGTGACTCTTCTAACAATAACAACATTTTCACATCCTTTTTGGGTACTAATGTTAAAAACACTCACAATGAGTCATTGTAACTCAGGTCATTGAGGCCTTGTAAATACATTATCACGCTCCTATATGTGAAACTAGTTCCAGCACGGCACTTCCTTCCCAGAGTGTGGGTGGAACATGCACTGGAACTATCACAGTAAGTAAAATTTTGCCCCAAGTCTTGGCATTCAAATGGTTGCGTCCTCAAATCAAGATGTGTCCAGTGGCACTGGACTCTGGCCCTGCCTGCAGCTTCATGTATAATTCACTGTTCACAGGCAAAGGGAGGATAGTTACAGCAGGACTGGCTACTCCTGGGGAAAAGACAGGCTGACGCAACTAACAAGCATTTCCAGAGCATCTCCACCCTGATAAAAACATTTTCTCTAAGACACAGTATATAACTGGATGAATAACATTCTTATAATATGTAATTCGACTAGATGAGGTTGTCAGCATTGGAGGAGGCCATTGTAGCATAAGCAGTGGAAAAAAAAAAAGGCAAGCCATCCGCCATCAGAAGTGGCAGTGATTTGCACGAGGTCAAGTGATGCATCGGGAGTTCTAAGCCTCGCAAAGATCAGGGACGAC
This sequence comes from Neolamprologus brichardi, assembly GCF_056152115.1. Lineage (NCBI taxonomy): Eukaryota > Metazoa > Chordata > Actinopteri > Cichliformes > Cichlidae > Neolamprologus > Neolamprologus brichardi. The sequence goes on along the minus strand of NC_142117.1, from coordinate 20,472,966 downwards.
GAGGTCTGAGCTGTCGCGTAGCCGGCACAGATTGGATGCAGGTGGAAAAAGCCACTGGCTCATGGATTACAGCTCAGTACCCAGTCTTTATCAAATTATAACCAGACACCACAGTTTTCCACTGAAGAATATGAGGTTTGAAAGGACAGCTCTTTAACCACGCTGCCATCCTGAATGCTCAAATGTTTGAGATTGGCTTAACCAAAAGTAGGACTGTGAAGACAGCCTTTAAGATTACATAATCCCTGCCACTAGAATTCTTTGAAAATGGAGGTCAGAGTACAGAGAATGGCTAAACTTGCAACAGGTTGATGGTCACAGGGTGAGAGTCAGAGATGCCAGGAAAAAAAGGGAAGTGAGCAACAAGAAAGAAGGAAAGAAAGAAAAAAGTCTTGACAGATAAAAACCTCCTTACGCCCAGACATGTCACAATGGATAGGCTACATGACTTCATGACAAACTCGAGAATTCCACAGGTTGACTCTCAAACAGTCCAGTCTTACCTCAATTTATTAAAACCTCTGGACAATCCTGGAAGAAGAACCAACCGCGATGCTCAAAAAGTCGATTTAAAACAAGAAGATCTACCGTGGACACCTGGAGATACTGAAGAGGGGGGAAAAGCATAATACAAGCTTGAACGGGGAAATGAATGACGCTCAGGGAGGGAGGGAGGGAGGGAGGGAGAGAGAGGTGGTGGTGGTGGGGTTACTCTTCACATCCATGTTGAGCTGCAAAGGGTGGGGCCTTGAGGAATTCACTCTTTCCCCTGGACTTAAAGCTTATCTTAATTAGACTACACGGGGTCAGACTGCCTGTGCACTCAATTACGATCGCGTTATTGTGATATAAACGCATTATAATACCGAGGAATGACTCCTCGGTTGTCTTTGACAAGTCAAACAGACTACTGTAACATAAAGAGCAACTCGTATATTTCATCTCCTCTCCAGCAGTAGATCTGTCTATTCAGCGGGCAAACGTCAGGCTTGGCAAAGACACACCCGCTCCATCGCAGTCTATCCTTGGGCTGTGTCACGAACAACTACAGTATATATATATATATATATATATGTAGACAGCCGTCACCAACCGAGAAACCACCTTCAGTGGCTTGAAATTACGTGGTTACGTGTCTTCATTTCCTACTGACAAGACAATAAAACCCGATGAAATGCCTTTAATGGTTGTAGCCTCTAAATGTCACCTCCGCCTGAAAAAAAAAGTTTGCAAAAAACGTATCTGACAGTCGCACTTACTTTAGTTCAGCTCAATCCTCTGGTTCCGCCGAGGTGCGCGTCAATGTGGCGGTAATGTGACAAATATGCGCAATTTGCGCCGTGCTTGGGGGAGATTTGAGGATTATTAGACTCTGTTCGGACTGTTCCCTCACCCCCTCCTCGCCCTTCCACCTCATCCTCCTCCCCACACGCCCAGTTCGCCTGTGGCATTTAGCGGGGCTGGCTACTGTAAAGTTGCCACGTCCGTTACGTTTCTCAGACTTATGAAACCAGAACGACCCGCTCGGAAAAACCCCAAACCCTCCAAAAAAAAAAACCTCCTTAACTGCACAACGGTCTGCAAATCAATCGCGGCCACCGTGGGAGATTTAAGCGAAAAGGTGGGCAAATCAAATGGCATTACATTTGTTATGTAATATAATCCTTAATGAAAATGACTGGTAGATGTGTACTCTCAGCCCTCCCCACCTCCTGACTGAATACTCTCGAGTGGAATCACTCGGTTTTTCTGCTTTTCTGTCAGCGCAGAAGCCTTACAGAAACCATCAGCCACACCTTAACTCTCAATCAATTTTGTGACACTTCCAGAGGTTTCGACGTGACGCGAAAGCCCTGAACTTTAACCTGATAAAACGGTCGCTTTTTGCACTCCTGTGTTAACGTTTAAACCTGTAACAAAAAAAATAAAACACCAAAAAACCCGATCCAATCTGTGTATCCGGTTGTCCGGTCCCACCCCATGCTTCTCGCTGCTCCTCGAGGTTCCTCCCCGGTCTCTCTCTCCGGTCCAACTCCGTTCTTCAAACCGGCTTCTCACTCCGATCAGCTGGCAGGGCCGTGACGTCAACACCCGCCAGCGACCAATCAGACAAGAACCGGAAAACTCACCTCTGATGACCACTGTGTACGTACGATGACGGTCAGGCTCTTCGACCAATAGCAACACAAATCTCTGTGAGAACTAAGGCGGGCGCTAGAGACAGCGGCCAATGACATTACAGCCGCCCATGGGAGGCGTTTTACCCTCGGACCTATTAGGTGTTGGTAAGTATTATGTGTGAACTGCGAGGAACTTTTTTACGCCACTAAGCCATAGATGAAATTGAAATTATAGACAAGCGGAGAAACAAAATGTTATCACTTACTTCTTACTGTAGCTGATGACAGGTTACCAATCCGCACTTCATAAAGTCAAGTGGTAATTACTGTTATTTTCAGCATGTGTGTCACACCAAGTGCCAGAGTCACGGTTGTTTATACAAGTCAGATATCTTTCCATCATATAGCATTATTCGTATGTATACATGTGCATACCTCTCTGGCTGTCACGTGTCCGATTCAAGGTTAATAGGGTCATGCATCAGGTCTGTTGCATGAAGACACTTATTACTATAGCATGACAAGCTGATTTGAGTGGAGAATGACAATTTCACCATGTAGTTAACGCTGGTTTCTGCAACTGAAAGCGTTGTACTTGCATATGCATTTAAAATGCCTTTAGATTTGGGGTTTTATTGTGCAATGTGTTATTTTATGTGTTCCCATAAGACACCAGAATTACCACTTGAGTTTATTGGCTTGAACTCCTGGCAGTTATTGCGGTGTTGATATAATATCCCTTAAATAAATGAGGTAGTGAAATGGTACTCGCCACGCTTCCCCCCACCCCCCACTGCCCAACCCCTTTCCTTATGTTTCATATCCAGGCAGTCCTATAGGAAGTCTCTGTACAGAAAATACGTAAAACTGACATTGAAACAAACGAAACCTCCAAAGAAAATGTTGTCCAGTGTTCTCTTTTTTTAAAGCAAACACAGCATTCCTGTGGTTTTGAATTGAGCAGGAATCGGGCCCTACTGCCAAATAAGTGATTGCACTTCTCGTGGACAAAAAACCTCAATTGGAGGCTTGCTTGTTGAAGTCACAATTCCACATTTGGAAAAGAGAATGGAATGTGCAACATTTTCCCTTCAAATGGGATAAAAAAAAAAAGAAACATTTGTGTGGCAGCTGTGGAAGCAACTCTCTCTCTCTCGAGGGCTGAAGGTGAAATTAAAATGCAGATGATGTAATTTACATAATTTTGTTGAGAGCCTTAGCTACTGTCCGGGTACAGTATGAAAGGCTTATTTGTTCCTTAAATACAAAAGAGGGTATAGAGAGTCTTTGATACGAACAAGCCGTGGACATGCATAATTGAAGATACCTGAAGTCTTTCAAGCCACTGCAGTGCACGCATGAGAAGAACCAAATCTTAAGTGAATTCGCTCTTGACTTTTTAATGCACTGGGGCTTGTGTGCTCATGCTGCACTGACATCCCGTTCTATGTTATCATGGATTTTAGGAGTGAGCCTTTACCTGGTTTTACCTGTCACTGAACAAACAGAGGAATGCTCACGTTTACAGTCATGTCAGAAATCTTCTTTGTGCTGAGGCTCAGAGAAGTGGGGTTATGCAGATCGAAGGCAACAACCTGCCGACCCTTTTGCTGTAACAGTGGAGCAGCACAGTGCTGCTTCAGTGACACAGCTTTTTATCCCTTGACTGAATTTATGTTGGTGCATTCACAAAGCTGGACAGAAATGCTCCACAGCCACACATCACTCAGGAAACCAATCCTTCCTGCCCTCAGTCTTTTTACATGATCTCAGTTCACACTGTGAAGTGTCTCTTACCTCTGGGAGCAAACACTGACAGTTTTTCTTTTTGCCTTTTCTTCATATTTTGCCAGTTTATTTAAACCCATCACGGCAGGTTATGCCTTCGAGTCTGTATTCAGACACACAAACACATCTTGGCTGCTAAGCCATGAAACTGGTGTGAAAACGTTACCGGTAAGTAAACACAGAACTGCACATAAAGCCACACCACAGGTAATAATCATGACTGTTTTTCTGAGCTGAGCTGATTGCGTTTTATGTGGATAAATATATTTTGCTCAGTCTTTTAACACTTGGATGGGATACTTTGAACACTTTGATTTTCTTGAGTATTGCACTTTGTTTTCTCTTTACACAGAGTGATGCATATAACCGAGAATGCTTTTCTTACACGGTACAAAAAACGATGGAATACCTCGGTCCACATAACAATTAAATTTGCAGAATTTTATACTAATCACATAAAAGATTAGTAGAAGAAGAAGAATATGAACACTTATGTCATTATGTCATTTTTATGTCATAGCCTTCCTTCATCCTGCCATTCTTTAATAACTTGTTGCTTGTAACCTAAATCAAATAAATGTTATCTATCTACTTTATAACTTATATTTTTTAATATAGTATACATATTTGCATATATTTTTCCTGCTTATTTATTCAGTGTTCTGTATTTCTTATGACCTCAACATACTGTACCTTTGTTGCGCTACTCTGAGCCAGGTAATTTCTTTCTGGTGACTTTTGACAAACAATGACAAACAAAATCTATTTGTCTATCAAGCTCTAGCATATGCTCTGTTACTTTATGAATTTTGAGCCTGACTGAATCAGCATTGTTTGTGACAATAAAAAAAAGGACCTGCATCATCTGACTAACCTCTGACGTCTTTAAGGAAAAAAATAAAAAAATAATAATGCTGCTCCTTCCTGTTTCTCAGAACCACACAGCACAGACGTGAGAACAATACCGTGATTTGCTGTGACGCTATCGCGTTTCTCATTTGAATAATCTACATCCTCCTGTCTACTGTCTCTGACCGCCCTCCTCTTTTCTTTAGTTGTGGTCTTGCAAGGGAAGTACATAAACACCTGTGTTAAACAGATTTCAAGAAGAAATAGGCACCTCTGCCAGACAAGGAGGCAATCTGGGGACTCTTCAAGCCAAGTAATTGCTTTTCAAAGCAGAACACTGCGTATAGTCACTCACATCAACAGGTGGAGGGGAGGGACTTTTCTGCTTTGGGCGAGCAAGACTGTCTTGCAGATGAAATTGAGAGCCTGAATCCATGAGTCAGAGGGTTTAAAGAGAGAGGTACTGCAGGGAAACACGCAATCGCTCTCAATCAGAATCAAAGCATTATTGTTCACAAAACTGCATCAGTTATATAGCAGAGTGATCCAGGTAACTATAGCATGATGATGTTATTATTTCACTGATTTATGTTTGTATTATTGCTCAGTTGTTACATAATAGTGTGATTGATGTTAAAATCCTTTAAGTCAGTTGCAATGGAAGACTTTAAAGTCACAATGACGGTTCCTTTAGCAGGAACAGTGCTGTCCATGTTTGCCATCTGTGCTAGTCATGGTAGTATGCTAACATTTAGTCATGCAACTAAATGTAATGCAAATGGCATCACCTTAGCTGGGTTTTGGGTTTGTACAAATAAATATGTGACTTGGTGATGGTGCTAAAATATGGTAGAATTTATGTGGCCAGCATGAATTTCCTCCACAGATTTAATGGCAACTGATCTAACAGATCTCTGCTGCAAACCAAAAATACCACTATTAGAGTGACTCTAGATGACAATACAGGAGATTGCTGTAATCAGTAGGTATCGCTCTGTGGAGAACATGGAGTTAGAATGGTAAATGGTACCTTCGTGTTCTTCACCTGTCTCGTCAGCCATTCATTTGATTCACTTAAAACTTGGAGCGTGTATAGCTGGGCCCTAAGTGCTGAGTTTGAGGTTACTGCTTTACAGTATTGCCAAACAGCAGCATTTCTTCATGCATACGGTACAAACATTAGCACGTGAAAGGTTCTGTTGTGAACAAACCAAATGCTGTTTAACTGTTAATACATTTGGCTTTGTTTAATACTTTCTCATGTCGTTATACTGTTGTAGACAGTAGATTCAAAGGTTGGTTTGCACGTTCTGCACATTAAATCCCATAGAAATGACTACACTGGCCTACTGTACATTTCTCTTTTCAAGGTCCCATTGACAGATCATTTGTCTTAGAGCCAGCAAGTTGTCATGAAAATGTGACACACTGTCATATTTTAAATCAGTTGGTTACAAATATAAAAAAAAATTGTTCCACGTCCATATCAGCAGTACAGTTTACTCTTTGACTCAAAGTGTCAGCAGAGCTGGAGCACCATGTATCACTTTTACAGGTGTTGCGTCCCTTTTTTTAGTTTTATATTACATATAATGACTCAATAAAACTATTTTAGTGGTCATTGACCTCACTGTTGGTTGGTTAAATGTCAAAGGTGTCACATAATAATTTGTCTTTATGCCACGATGCTGACTCCTCCCCAGTCCCTGATTTTTTTCTCCCAGTGCTTCACCACCTAATGCCTCATCTTTACCACACAGCTTCCCTCTTCCCAAGCTTCCCAAAGCTAAATTACTGTGGAGTTCTGGGATCTGTTCCTCTCAAACAGATGTCAGTTATCCATCAGTCACAGGGGAACGAGGGGAGTACCTCTGCCGCTTTAAGAAAGGCTTCTGGCGAAAAGAAACTGATTAGTCGTGCTGGCAGCCAACCACGTGGAGTGCCGTGTGGAGACTGAAGCCAATGAGAAGCCCTGCTGGGTGGAGGTTACAAAAGCAGTCTGAACCCAATGACTCAGCAAAGTTGGGTGCGTGTGAGATGTTACTTTGCAGTGCTTTAAAGGGCCAGCATGCAGACTTCAGGCCCTCCAAAGGAAGGTGAAAAATGCACTTAAACTCTGTCCAAGTGTTCACTCCCTCTGGTACAGATCCTGAAAGTATGTGGCCCGTGCTGTTCTGCAAGGTTGTTGGTAAAGAAAAACATGGACGTATACTGGAGACGTACACCCACCTTTCTGAAAAAGCACAACTAATAAAACTAAATTATGGAAAATGCCTACTGTATATTTACATGTGATTTAAATATTCCTTGATTTTTTTTTTTTTTTTAAAAGGCAGTGCCTGTAACATGGTCATCAATTATAAAAGTAAAAGTCTGAAAAATTGTCAGAAAAATCTATATTGTTGTATTTCTTTTAAAGCAGGAATAAAGAAGTAGACTTTAGCGCATAAACTTGTTGTTCACCTAACTTCAGTGTGATACACTTGCAGTAATAATTCCTACGAACGGACCACATGTCATGAAATTTGTTAATTTAGTTTTGACCTAGTTTGTATTTTAAGTCACTCTCTGGAGCATTACTCTCTAAAGGTGGTTTTCATTTCCCGCAGTGAGAATCTAATTCACCCTCTGCTTCCCTATAATCTGTTTCCTCAAATATGACCAGGCAAGTCATCCTCACGCTCGCATAAAGATTCACAGCTGATAATGAGTTGGCTCTTTCAACTCTGTTATAGATTGAATGACCCACATTATGATTCAGTCAGGCACTGTTCCTTCTTCCTCTCTGCTCTGTAACAGGGAGAAGTATTGTGCAGTATTCAGATCAGTGAGCAGTAGTGGAAACTTCCATTAGGCCAGAGGAGAAGAATACTCCTGAGTATTGTTCTGATCAGGCCTGTATTTGTTGTCGTGGCAGGGCACACCTCAGTGACAAGACACGGGGTCAAATTCATATATATTTGTGTGTATATGTGTGAACTGTGGAACAGTTTCTAACAGTAATTCAGTAAGTGCAGTCACTTCCAGTATCCCAGCAATAACTGCAAAAGGACAATGGGCCTCTTAAAGGCATAGTTCACAACTTCATGTTATATAGTTTTACTCTGACAATACGAGACATAATCCTTTGCTGATAGAGATTACAATTAAGATCAGAAAGCATTTTTGCAGTTCAAAGCACAAAACTCTTAAATGGGATACAAATGGCATACTCCAGGGTGACAATCCTTTGACTAACAGGGAATTTATACTTCTGTGTTAAATCTACACTGTAGACTGTAACTGCAAACCCCTCTGAAACCTATTCTGGTCTTTAAATCTTTAAGCCATTTCCAGGTCCGAACAAACAATGCAGCATCACTGAGAGTTAAAAACTGTCTAAATTCTTTCATCTTTAATAAAATGATCAATGTGGCTGCTCTACCAGGTGAAACCATGAATATTAACATCCAGGCATCCATGAGAAACAGGATTTATGAAGTTTAATGGAGTTAGAAGTTAACAGGGAGTTGGCTCGCTAGTTTTCATCTAAAGATGATATACCATATACTGACTGAGAGATTTAAAAAAAAAAAAAGAACTCTACAGCTCTGGTATCACTTTCATAAATGAAGACAGAAAACTAAACAGCAGTGATGTTTGTAGGGTTACTGAAGCTGGGTTAGCTGGTATGTAACGAAGTGTTACGTGGTGGCTAGCTACAGAGCTATGGTTAGCATAATATAAACACATTAACACAATGAAGCTGGGGATAAATGCTAACTTTTAACATAACCTGACGTCCACCTCCATGGAAATGTTTTATATTTGGTAACAGAATGTGATTGGCCTGTTTAGTACTCTCAATTACGCAATTCTGGCCTTTTTCTGTTGCAGTTTTTTAATTTAACAGTGGGAGAAAAATAATTGTAGTCTCAATTTAAGGAATCACAGATATCAACAAATTCCTGTAGGTAATTTGAGGGAATGTACAAAGAAGTAGAAACACTTTAGAGAAAAATATGTTGGTAATGGCACTGGCCAGTTAGGTTTTGCTGTGGGCTCTACAAAACGTCACTGCAGAGATCTAAATCAGCTGTCACTCCACCACCCCTTGCATTAAATCCGTCTAATGAAACTTTAGAAGACGACCCTTCCATCGCAGCAGGTGCATCATGGAAAGGCTGCCAAAAGACAACTGGTGCTTACAGTTCCAGCAGCATCTGACAGAATGGCTGTTTTTGATGTGACTCATAGTAAAATGTTGGTGCATACTGTGACATCACTCATTGGTTTCTGAAATAACATTTTGAAGTCTCGAGGTGAACATTTCAATGGTCATCGGTTTGGTTGCCAAAAAAAAGCCTATCTGAGGAGTGTGATCATGCGCTGTTTCTTACCCAGATAATACTCTGTTTAGAAGCAAAGTATAACCAAGATTTTAAAAACGGACTAAATTTTTTTATTCAGTATGATCCAAATTTTTGTGAAATTAGTCCAGCACAAGATGATGAGTGAGTGAAGTTCACTTCTGTCTGATAACTCAGGTTAGGTGTTGCGGATTGAGGATATCCTTTCTGCGAGTAAGCTATGCTGCATCTGTTAGCTGCTGTGTTTGCTATTGTTAGCCTTTGTTAGCTGCTACTACACAGCGCTAATGAAATTTCCTAACACTGTAAGTGTGATAATAGACCTCTCTGCACTGAATCATACTTGTTATTAATCTCTGCCTCTCTTCTCTCCTGTCTTTCTTCTCTCACCCTGGTCGTGGCAGATGGCCGCCCCTTCCTGAGCCTGGTTCTTCCGGAGGTTTCTTCCTGTTAAAAGGGAGTTTTTCCTTCCCACTGTCACCAAAGTGCTTGCTAACAGAGGGTCATATGATTCTTGGGTTTTTCTCTGTATGCATTATTGTAGGGTATACCTTACAATATAAAGTGCCTTGAGGCGACTGTTGTTGTGATTTGGCGTTTTATAAATAAAATTGAATTGAATTGAACTGTAGGATGCATACACTTAGCAAATAAACTCTCATACGATGTAAGAATGTAATCAAACTGTTTATCAGGGAAAGTTAATATTACCTGGCATAAGGTTAGCTTATAACCAGCTGCTGTTGTTTAGCTGGCTCATTGTGAGCTGTGAGCTGTCCAGAGAGGAGAGAGTCGCATATCTAATCTGTTGGCAGCCTGTTTATACACATTTTCGTATATTAGAGACAGAACTGTTCAGAAGATGAGGCTTGAGATGAGAAGGAAAAGGGTGACGCTTTAATCAGATGCCTTTTCGGTTCTTTGGTGAAGAGGACTGCTCTTCATACATATGATACTTCATTCTTGAGTCATATCTTGTAGACAGGAATTAAAATTTGCCTCCATTGCACACAACACCTACGGGTTCGCTTGGCTATGTATGTGGGCAGTCTTTAGTCACATACATTAAATGTGATTAGGCAGAACAGTGATGTCTATCTCAGTCACTGTGTGAAGGACCGTGTGTTGGAAGAAGTAATCACATCAGTCATCCTATATTTATAAGTACAATGTGATTCCCACTAAAGATGAGTCATAGCTTTTTGTTTCTCACAAAATAGTTGGTTGGTGGGGTCAGTGCATTTACAATGGGCAGGCTAAAGTAATGCTAAAGGGGTAATACCTATATTCACAGAATATTTATTTTTTTCCTCTCCCAGTAGATTAGACATTGGACCAAAGTGTCATGTTCCTTGAGCACCCCTATCTTTAGTTGTTGTGCTCTGTGCTGTCAGTGTACTGTGAACACTGCCCTCTCCACCTCTCCACATTAAACTTGTTTGTTCCAGGAAATGTTCTCACTTGAACCCTGAACCCTTTTCGGAATAACCTACTTTATTCGGAGCTCAAGCCAGAAACAGGAATCAGCTGTTTCCTTATTGATTCATGTGATCCACATCCTCCAGTTTCATAAGCTGGTTGAGGGTGTGATGTCAGCCACATTCATGCATGTAACTGCAACCAGGAAACTACACAGAGGATTTTTTATGCTCAATAACAGCTGACAGTAACCGCTCAGCAGCAATTATGAGTGACTTTTTTTTTAAGTGTAAAAGGTTACGTTGGTCCATGTGTCACTTGTTACGTCACTCTCCTACTCATTAGCTACTATTCCCCACGGCATGCAGGGAACTCTGATCCTTTTGCATGTGAGGACAAAAAAGCCATGGCAATGTGCAGCCGTGCCTGAATTCTTGGAGAACAGCATTTCCACAAGGTTTATCTTGATTGCCACATCCAGGGCCAAGGCCTACTTACTGATATGATTAGCCTTGCTGGTTTAAAAGGAACACATTATCCTCAGACAGTCTGATCCAACTTCTGTTCTTTCCAAACGGCCTTATTTATCTGATGCTTGGCATGAATAACCATGATAGTAAGTAAAAGGCGCTCCTCACTTTCTAAAAAAAAGAAAAAGAAGACCAAATGTGAACTGTTGAAGCTAATAGATGGAGACAGGTTGGCAGAACCGTGGCTGCTGAAACTGATGACATCACTCCGAAAGGGGGACTTTGAGTGAAGACATGTTAGCGACGAGTGGTAGCTATTGGAGCTGACAGACCGCTCTCAGGCACTTTTTATTTCTCACTATCACGGTGACAAGACCTGCGTTTTCACATGAGCAGGTTAAATATCAGCCAAATCTCTTGTTTCATACTAGCTACAAATCTGATATTCACTGGATCAGTTTGTGCCAGCAATACTCTGACACCATGTCATAGCATTGCAGCGGAGAGACCAAAGAGCTGCCTCAGCCTCGACTGGCACTCTGCTTTCCAACATGCACTCTCGCAGATCAATAACCTCTTACATAACATTCTGGTTTGGACTGGAGGCGAGATTCCAGCTGACTGGAACATGTGAAAGGGCTTTGACTGTGTTGACCCACATTTTCCCTTCCTCCACAGATCCCTCCCTCCCTTGTGCCTTCCATCTCCTCTTCCCTCCATTAGCCCAAACCCCTCTCTACCCCTTCACACCCTTCAGGAAAGCAGTCATGTAGGCAGTCAGATCCAGACTTGGGTGGGTCAGGCCTTTCTGTGATGTGCCCAGACATGCAGCTAGACAGAAGAAAGACACATGTGGAGAAAAGCTTGTGGCTTAACAGTAATTTTACTTGGACACATGACATAAGGGTACAAGAGCATTCTTGTACCCTTGTGACTCTGTATGGTATTCCACAACCATACTTTTGGCTAAAATTTCCCTCTAAATGCAGTAATGTTTTTACTGCAAAGCCATTAGCAATGATTATAAATAAAAAAAAAATAAAAGTTACATCACAACTACTGATTGCCGTAGCACATGCAACAACTTTGCTTTGAGAATTGTCATAACGCCAAAACATATTTGCGGCATTAGCACAGGTTTAATGAAGAGCTCATATCAGTTTGCTTCTCGTCCGCTCAATAGTTTCACGCTGTGGATATCGGTTAGCTAGCAGTGTGGTGGGAGGTGTGAGAAGGATTTTCATGCAGTGTCAGTTAAAGGAGTAGAAAAACAAAATGGAACAGCTCCTGTTATCCCAATGCTGACTCTGTTCATATACTTTCCAGAACACCTACCCCAACTGCTATTTTTTTAATCACAGTTTAACTTGCCCTGTTCTCTTAGATATATTTCATAAAAGCGTGCAGTCTATTATAGATTAGTAATGCATTAATGTGTCATTAATATGAACAGTGAAAACATGAATAATCTCAGTAATCCATCATTTAAAGTGACACTCTTCTTGGCTGCTGGTAGTGCAGTTTTGTAAGGCTGTGTTTAGGGTGTTAGTGATGGGGTGACTAAATAGTGTTTCCATAGACAACATAATCTTGTTGTGCCTACAGGAAAGAAAAGAGATCATAGTGTATGTGCGTGTTTGGGCAATACACACATACACTAGCTCACAAATAGCAGATGCAGTAGGTTGCACACTGCACTGCTTGTGCAAATTTGTATGATTCCTCAACGGTGAGCAGCATTACAGTATGAGGCTGAGTTTGAATGAGGTGAACCCCACACTGGATTCCTGCCACATTGACCTGTCTGGCTTCGTATTACTGTAAGCTGATTAAGGCACCACAGGTGTTCTATTTAAGTGTTTGTTTCACTGAAACGTCCTCCAGACAAGCACATCTGAGTCTTGTGAATATTTCTGACAGTCCCAGCAGCTGAGTGACAAGTGGTGTCTGACGTGGCTCTGAGCAGAAAGCGTAACTAAACACGATAGTCGAGGCTTTTCGCTGCCTAATTATGACTCATCCCGATGGAAAGAAAATATGGCTAGAAATGTTTCCTGTAATAGAGAACCCTCTCTGTAATAATACAGAGAAATGAAAGTTATCTAATTCTCAACAAACTGAGCATTTTTTTTTCCTGTTTTGCATTTCAGGTTTCATGCCTTGGTGCATGTGTGGATAATTAGAAGATCATGAATTGCACTAGGCCTGCTTTTAGTTCTTTAGGAAGTAACAGTGACTCATCAAAGTTTGTTTCCTGCTTTTATGAATAGACAGTTATTCACTAGCTTAAACACGAGGTACTAAATAGACTGCAGAGCCCTCTCTTCTATGCTTTCTGTAAACTGAAATGTTGGTTTCTGGTTAGTTTTCTCTCTCACTCGACCAATGATTCTCAAATTTCTTTCTGGAATTCCCAACTTCACACTCCCAAATTTTTATCAGCTGAATTTGAGAGAACTAAAGGTCAACACAGAAGCGTCAGCAAACTCTGTTTTCCGTGCAAACATCATTCATTTGACTGAGCTTCACTCAGTATTTTAACCCTGGTTATCCATGTCCCTCCTGCAGGGGCTCTGTGCCGCAGCGGTGGGCCCACTCCAGACTTTGAGAACCAAATCTGCAGTGAGTAGACTGCACTTGTAATATTCTAGAAGTGTATATATATGTACGAACAAAAAGTACCACCCCACAGCTGTATCATTAACTTCAGTGCCATTATCACAGGTGTATAAAATTGAGCACCTAGCCATGCAGTCAGCCTTTAAACACATTTGTGAAAGAATGGGTCGTTCTAAAGAGCTCACTCAATTTGAGTGTGATCCGAGACCATTGCAAAAAGTGAGTTCATGAAATTTCTCGCCTCCTAGATATTCCACAATGAACTGTGAGTGGTATTATTTGAGAGGAGAAGTGTTTAATAACTACATAAAGTTAGAGAGCAGGGTCGTTAAGCTCTGAAGTGCATAGTGTGTAAAAATTGCCAACATTCTGCTGACTCAACAACTGCAGACCTCCTCTGACATTAACATCAGCACAAAAACTGGGAGCTTCATCATGGCATGGGTTTCCATGGGCGAGCAGGCCCTGTAGGTGTAATGCGTGGGTGCCTATACAGTGCTATTCACATTCCAAGCAAAGTTGGGTGCACATTAAGAAAAGCACCACCACCACCAGCATGTTTGACTGGTGGCACTGGTGGTAGGTGGGTGGGCAGATGCAGCGGGACAGCCAAGCGGGACTGTGATGAGACACATCAGTGAAAGAAGTGAGAAAGAAGGCTGGTGCTTTTCCAAGAAGGCCTGCTGTGCGCATGTCTGCACACGTGCCATCTTTCAAGCATTTCACCAGCTTGTCCAGATTGGTTCTGCTTACTATCTTTCTATCTTTCTACCCCTCTCCACATTCCCTTTACTCTTTCTTGCTCCGTCCCCGTTCCTTCCTCTCTACTTTTTCCTCCCTGCCCTTCCACTTTCTTTCTCATCATCTCCGATATCCCTCTCTCCCTTTCTGTCTCAACCCATCCTCATTTCCCATCTGTGTCGCTTTCCCCACCTCCCCTTCAGTTCACATCCGGGGCCCTTGTCAAAGCTGTCTCGCCCAGACAGGCACCAAGGGCAAGGAAACATCCTCTGGTGACGCCTTGCTATCAGACACAGTGATAAGACAGTGTGAGACTGCACAAATGTCTAAAGAAAAAACTTTTGTTTTTGTGTGTTTGCAGTATTTGCAATATCTACAGTAACCTATGTGCAAAGATTTATGTGAAATTGTGCATGCTGTGTAAAAGAGAAAATGCATCATGAAGTCAGTCTTGAATGCAGCTGCTCTTGGAATGTTTGCTTATGTAAGTCTTAACTGTAACACAGAGCAAACCGGTTGCCTGGGACAAAGGCCCTGCCCTCACTGCTGCACATGTGTTTTTTTCTGTTTGTCCATGTTTTTGGAGATAAAATGGAGAGAGGCACAAACTGAAAAATAGACAGACAAAGAAAGAAAGGGCAAGTCCACTGGAGATTAAGGTACTATGGGGTGATATCGGGGTGGACCGGTGTGCTGCAGATGAAGGAAAAGATGACCCCTGCTGTGCCCTGGCAGTCCACCTGCTGGTTTCTGGCCCTCGTCTACTGCTGTTCTGTCATACAGCTCATCGCCTTGCACAACACTCCATGGGATCCACCAGGAGAGAGAGAGAGAGAGAGAGAGAGAGAGAGAGAGAGAGAGAGAGAGAGAGAGAGAGAGAGAGAGAGAGAGAGAGAGAGAGAGAGAACAGCATAGCATTATAGGCAGTGAGAGTGATTGCAAATAAGAGAAAATCAAATGGAGGTTTGATCAGCTGAACTCTGCAACCCCAACTGCTGTTTCCTAGAAAACTTCTTCTCTCATGCCTTTTTATTATTATTATCATTATTATTTGTGTGTGTGATTCCTGTGATCCTGCTTTTTGCTCTCCACCGAGCTGTTCTGGTCTATCCTAAGTCATACTCCTAATTATACAGTAAAACTGACTTACATTTAAAAATAAGTCTCTTCTCAGAGCGCTATTGGTCTCCAACTGGGTCATTCTGCTCACAGCTACACGGTAACGCTGCACTCCCCAGCTCACCTCAGCTGCTTCAAGTGCAAATTCACTAAGGTATAAAGCAGAAAGAAGTCACTGCTATAGCGGTGACCCCACTGAAAGTTATTTCAGAGATCATATGCTTCTGAAAAACGGCTGGTTTCATTTTCCTGAACTGTAAAAACTGTCCTGTGATCTTGTGGGGAGATGCTTTGGTTTTAGTTGCCAGGGCTATTTAGACTGTGCACAGAGACAGTTGGGCAGACCAGGCTAACTGTCATGTTGCATTAGATATTCCAGCATTAGCTGGTTGGAGTTTAGCCTAAAGGAAAGGTGGTTACCTACCAACAACCTCTAATCGTGCACAGAAAAGGACATGCATGCACATGCTACATGTACAGATCCAGATGCACCTACTTAAAGAGCAATACAGAGGCAAAATGACCCTTTCAGTCCCTCTCTGTCTCACCCAATTTCCTTCTCTTATGGATCTACTTTCCCTTTTTGTTTCCCTTCAAGCCCAGCATGACTGAAAGTAGCACAAATTAGATGGCAAATATACTAAGCTCAGCTGCTACTTGCCAGCAGAGAATGGCCACACCCACTATAACCCATGTTATGTGACAGTAGAGGAATTCGCTGTAGGCGAGCCACAAATACTTGCAGCCTGAGTCTGAGGTACTTCTACGTCACTGGTGGTTTGAATGACAAGAAAATTCCAGTGCAGGAGTGAAGCTTGCTGAAAACGGTTTTCGGCATGTTTGCTTCGTTTTACTTTCACAGGTGTTTCGAAAAATATTTGGCATTTTTAAAATGCCTGTTTGTACAAGACTGAAGTACAACAACAGAGTAAAATTCAAACACAGATGTTGATTTCTGTATTTAGACTAAATGATTGTGTTTCATGTGTATTTTCTTTGGTATCAAGTAGCTTCTCTATCCAAACAGCACATAGGTTGAATGGAAAGAAACAACTGAGCAAAACAGTTTTCATAACATAAATAAATAAATATCTCATTTATATTTTATTAAGTAATATATCTTATATATAGTATATTTTACTTAGACTTTTTGCCATCCATGTTGAGTAGAAAAGTAGAAATCCACTGTGCTGAAATCAGACAGTAGAAAATGCAGGTTTTGCGGTTTGAGGCCCAGGATCAGACATATGCATTTTTTGACACATAACACTTTTACTGAGTTTGAAGTTTACTCTTTCCTTTTACTGATTGCTAGATTTTCACTATTAGTGAGCAGAATAGACAGGATTGGAAATGAGCACATCAGAGGGAGAGCTCAGGTAGAGCAGAGAAAAAGTTAGAGAGGTGAGGCTGAGATGGTTTGGACATGAGGAGAGGGGGGATAGTGGATGGAAGTTGGAGCTGCAAGGCTGGAGGAAAAGAGGAAAACGTCAGAGGAGGTTAATAGATGTTGTGAAGGAGGACACGACAGAAAAGTATCCTAGGGGTAGGATGCTCCCCTAAAGGGAGCAGCCGAAAGAAGAACAAGTGTTTCTTAGCAAGATTACCAGAATAACTGGCACATTTGCGCTATGTTATCCCAGCATTCATGGTAAAGGGTTTCCTCTTACTTTCTGATGGAATTAAGTAGCTGATGAGCTCAGATTTACATTAACATTTAATTTACTAAACCTACTAAAGCTAAAAAGCTTATCGACCTGCCCCCACATTGGTTTTCTAATGAAAAATTAACTTTTGAGTGCAGATTCAATCTTTAACTGTAGTTTCAGAGGCATGAGTAAATTAACATAGTTGTTAGTATATGTTGATTGGTAGTGGATGAAAAAATATAAGTGCATTTACCCATGTCCCCTCTGATACCGATAAAAAACGGGTCGTTTGTATGCACTGTTGCGGTTCATTTTTACTTGCAGTAAGTCGCACAGTAATTTTAGTCAAGTGATTTTTTATCAGCTTTATTTAATAATCACAGATGAGCTTGCTCATATGGAAAAGAAATAGTAAAAACATATATGATTTACTCATGAAAGTGGCCACTTTCTCATTACTTTCATATATTTCTTTAGTAAGTATACAAAACATACAAGTTTCATTATATAATTTTTCAAGGGATCTTATATGTGTTTTCACTCTTGTATGCTTTTCATACAAGTTTCATACAAGACAGATAAAAACTTTATAAGATTTATATATATCTTTTCCATATGGGTGACTAGTGCGATGAATAACTCTTAAAACTTTTGCCGGTCAGCTCTGTAAATAATCATTTATTTATAATGAATGGTTATATAAAAATGCTTTAAAACTATTTACTGAAGTTGATTATGCTACTAGGAGAAGGGCTACAGTCC
The DNA here is from genome assembly GCF_056152115.1 of Neolamprologus brichardi. NCBI lineage: Eukaryota > Metazoa > Chordata > Actinopteri > Cichliformes > Cichlidae > Neolamprologus > Neolamprologus brichardi. The sequence continues at coordinate 20,455,081 of NC_142117.1, read as the reverse complement.
AAGGTGGGCGCTCACACAGGAGCAAACCACAAGGTGCATGTCACAAATGTTCACGTGAGCTTTTTAGGTGTCGAACTCCAGGCCTCGAGGGCCGGTGTCCTGCAGGTTTTAGATGTGTCCTTGATCCAACACAGCTGATTTAAATGGCTAAATGACCTCCTCAACATGTCTTGAAGTTCTCCAGAAGCCTGGTAATGAACTAATCGTTTGATTCAGGTGTGCTGACGCAAGGTGTTATCTAAAACCTGCAGGACACCGGCCTAGAGTTTTACACCCCTGTGTTAAACCGTTAAACCAGTGCTAGAAGACAGTGAAAAACCCCCAACAACAACCAAAAAAACCTTTGGCATGTAAGCCAAACAATGGCTTAAATTATGGCAATCACTCCGTCGTACTTGAGCCCTGAAAATGACAGAACAAAACACAAATGTTTAGACAGTTAAGCAAACTACAATATCAAAGATAAATGATGAAGACCGCATTCATTGCAACATGCTCTTAAAGTCATTTAGTGCTCACTTTGAAGAGCAACACATTAAATGAGTTATATTGCTATGGTGTACACAGGTGCTGCTGTCCTGTCTGTTTTCAGCCTGTGGCACATTCGCTCTGTAGAGTGAAAACCAGTTCAACAGAGGGTGTGGATATTTACTGTTACTTTAATAATGTGGCTTGTATCAACTGCCGTACTTATATGTAATAATTATCCCATGAACAGCTCGGCTCAGAATAAGTACCACAAATACATACACATACATATATATATATATATGTATGAGCCTCAAGGGCGAAAAACGCCTTAACTTGATCAAAAGCTTTTATATCCAGGTTTTCAGAAAGTTGAACTCCTCTATTAAGCCTGTTACAGACATATGTGTGCTGAGTCCAACTTGTGTGACTCGGCAGACATCTATTTAAACTGCCAGCTAAATTTATTCCCCATGTGCTTAGCTCTAATTTTAAACAAGGTGCTAAATATACAGACAGTTTCCAAGCCAAAAGCAGAGATAGCTGCGTCATTGTGTCTCTCAGAGCGGAGTCAACCCCTGGAGAAGGTGGTGTTGAGTTTTCCAGGCAGAAATCTTGTTAATGCTACCATCTGCTGGTCACTGACTGCAACCGAGCAGGAGGAGAAGGAGGAGGTCTCCATGGCGACGTCAGATGAGATGATTGGTTAATTTGGATGGACAAGTAGGTCGAGTGATCTTGCTAAAGTCATCTTCGGAAAACCAGGTCACAGGGAAACAGCAATGAGGAGGCCTATTTATGGGCTTTTGGATGTAAAGCTGCACTCACTTATGATGTGATCACAATACAGCTGTGGTTGGGCAGTGTGCCCTCTTATTGCTAACAGACTCTTGCTGTTTCTTTTAGCTTTATTTAAGCTATTCCCCACTTTTCCCCTCACATATCTGGGTAAATAAAGCACTTATTTACCTTTTATTTAAAAAGAGTAGTTCTGCTTTTGCTATGAGCCCATGTATGGATTCAACAATATAATATAATAAAATATAATAATAAGATATTTCTGATCATGTGCTTATGAATATAAAATGGAAGGGATTTCTGCAAAGTATTAAAAAACTATTAGTGCAGTACGGTAACAATTGAACTGTTGTAGCTGACAATATCCACAAGGTGGAGCCAGTGTTCAAAGTAACAATCTGGGCGTTCTTTGGCATAACAGCACTTCAAATACAAATCCGTACTTGACCGATAACGTTTTATACACATGACTGTGCAAAAGTCTTGAGCCATCATCCCCAATTTTTTTATATTTTGCTTCCAAGCAGCCAGACTTTATTGTAATTTTTAAAAGTGGAGCAGAAAAAAGAAAACAAACAAAAAAATGCATCAAGGCCAGAAGCAGGACCCAAGAGATGCATCTGGTCCTTCAGTTGACCCATCTATTGTTCCCTGAAGCCTCATCGTGGAGGAGGTGAGGAGACAGGTACAATAATAAGCATCTGTAAAACAGGGTGGAGGCTCTGTTCTCTGAAATTATGACAACGGAACTGTATTATACAGCTGAGATGTGACTCACTGCAGGTTTTCATTTTTTAACTATACTCCCCTGAATCAGCATGAAAGAAGAGATGAAACACCGAGAACCACCTTCCCCAAGACTTTCACTCTCGATTAAATATTAAAAAAAACCTTCAGCTGGTGTAGCTTTTACTTGTATTTTACAGAACATTGCAGGAAAGCTTAAAGTTTCATGCAGTTACTTTAGAGATATTTTAGCTATTGGATTCTCTTCAGAGCAGAGATAAGTAGATGTAGATCACAGAGAAAAATGCAACCAGCTGGCCAAAAAAAATTACAAAACAGATGTTTAGGTTTGGGTCAGTGACACTCACACAAGTGAGGAGTACGAATGCTTCAGTGTCTCTTCACTTCTCTGTTTCACTGTAAGCATCAAAAGAGTTATACTGCGCACAGGGTTTGTTTATAGTGGAGGAGTTCTTGCCTCCTGGATGTTTGCATGAGGGTACAACTTAAATAAAACACCAGAGATACTGTGGTAGACAGTTCCTCCCCTGCTTTGTTAGATTTTTAGGGTTTTTTTTAAACCACCATCATATTTTTTATATTCTGTTTATATCATACTTCAGTTCTCAGTGTTTATTAATGTTCCAAATATTAATTTAAAAAAGAGGTTGTTCTACTGTAGCATATTCACTGCATGTGCTGTAACTCACGTGTGCCATGCTGAAAAAAGACACAGTTGACCACACACACTGCTGCACTTTATGACTGTTAGAATTGAGCAAATATGTGAATCACTGTTTGCACAATCAGTCTCTTACAAAAAATGAAACTGTAGCTTTTGTTCTTTAACATTGCCAAACAGTTTTTCCAATACATAATTTACACAACAAAGTTTAAAGCTTAAAGGACACTACAGACCCTGCAGAGCTGAAACACTCGGCCCAACTGCTGAAAAACCCTATCACAGAAAATAGCTTATTCAGTTTTATTCTGACTAAACTGTGCAAAAGTCTTGAGTCACCCTTCATTTCTTTACATTTTGCTAGAAAAACTGGAATTATGCGCATTGAAATGTGCAGACAGAGTTTGTACATTTTTTTGTGACCACCTTTATTCTGCAACACAGCCTAAACTTGCTTAGGCAAACTTTCTTGTAATTTCTTTAAGTAGTCTTCAGGAATAGTTCTCCAGACTTCTTGAAGGGCATTCAAAGCTCTTCTTTGTATGTTGGCTGCAAGATGATCTTACGCAACTTGAGTGATGTTGATGTCCAGGCTCCATGCCTGATAAGCTTTAGCTATGTGTTAGCTATGTACAGCTGAATTTACTTTCAGTCAGATGGAATCCAAACTATGATAGAGCCTCCACTGTGTTTGACAGATGGCTGCAGACGCTCACTGTTGCACTTCTTTCCTGACCACCTCCATATATACTTATGAAGATCTGGATTCAAATCTGGATTCATGAGTCCATCAGACATATTGACACTGATTTTCTGTCCAGTTCTTTTGCAATTCAGCATACCTCAGCCTTTTCTCCCCGTTGCCTGCCAACCTTTAACTGAGATCATTTCTGAGGAAGCTTCAGAGGTGGCTGTAGCTATAGGCACAGCAAGTCATTCTGCTCCTGTCTGCATGTCAAATTATCCTTGGCCAAGTTACTGAACTGATTTTATCAGGAAAAATAGTGTGCTATAGTAAAATACAAACATATACTCTTCCGAGAAACTGAGTATGCCACCCTTAAGAGAGCCTATGATTTAGTACAATCAAAGCAATAGATATGTCAGGTTCTGTTAATTGAATATCAGTCATTTTAATTAAATCAGTCTCTTATCACTGAAGCACACCATTGGGTCAGAATTAAATAAGCAAAGCGGGAAAGGGCAATTCAATCTTAATGGCTTAATCGTTTTGGAGGCTAGTGAAAGTCAGCGTTTATTGCAAAGAAACAGATTGGTCATAAATTATCCGACTTAATATCAGCAACAGCGACAGACCTTTTTTTTTTTTTTTTTTTTTTTGTAAGTGGGCACGTCTCTTGTCAGCACCTAGGGTAGGGTAATTAATTCAAGAAAAATTCAAGCTTCATAGTCTGATCATTTCAACACCAAATAAAAGCATGTTTAATGGGAGAGGTATAAATGCAGTTTACTAATAATAATCAAAATTGCCTTGAAGATAAGACTAAAATAAAAAACATTTCATGTCACCTATGGGCAGACATGTTTGTGTGTCAACTGACTTCTACTGACACTACTGATAACATTGGTGATTATTTCTTGTCTGCTATAGAATGTTTATATAGTAAACTTGTCACGGGAGTGGAACGGACTCAGGCGCAGACGGAGGTAGCACGGTTCAACGACACTTTATTAATCACACTGGTGCGAAAAACACCAGGGTCCCGGGGATCACCAGGCTGGGGAGACACACTTCTTCACACTCGCTCTGCTCCTCGTCCAAACAGTCTCCACACAAGCAGCTCACTCTCACTCACGGGGTCCAGGGGGTCACAGAAGGGCTGATCCAGGTAACCTATTTACACAGACGAGGGTAAGTCGAAGGCAAACACGGGAACAGTAGAACTGCAAGAAGCCAGGCAATACTAACGAGAGTTACTCAATATTCCAGCGACAAACAGCTCAGAGCCCCAGCCTTAAGAGCCAGAGAACTGCAATCGCTTGAGATCAGCTGCAGGTGCGTGGCCAAGGGCAGGAGCCCAATCAGAGCTCCGCCCAGGCAGACAGGTGGGAGAGAGAGAGCGAGAGAAAAAAAAAACAACAACACTTGTGGCCACACTGGGCTGGCCGGGGAGGCACAGGGACCATGACAAAACTGATGTTTAGTATCTGATAAATATAGAACTTTATTTGCTACTTCATGGGAAATGAAACAGGGTGGCACAGTGGTGAGGTGCTTAGCACTGTAGCCTTACAGGAAGCACGTCTCGGCTTTGGAGCCAGGCTAGGGCTTTTCTGTGTGAAGTTTGCATGTTCTTCCCGTCAGCATGGTTACTATAGTTTCCCCACAAAGATATGCAAGTGGTGGATGTGGATGGTTGCCTGTCTCCATGTGTTAGCCCTGCAATGGACTGGCAACCTGTCCAGGGTGTACCCTGCCCCTCGGCCTATGACAGGTGGGATAGAGTCCAGTGACCCCGTGTAGTGGAGATATCAAAGATAGGCACGGCTGTGGCACTGATTCAGTCTTTGAGCACTACGGTCACCCCGGTGTGTCGGCCAGAACACCACTTAAGGCCAAATTGTCCCAGAGTATGAAAGAAGAAGGGAGCTTGAGGTTCTGTTTGAGGCACTTTATTGTCACCACTCAATTTCTGGGGCTGTAAACACAGTTGCGGGTGTACATGTGTGTGGTTTCTACAAAGGAAATAAACAATGGAAATAACGATAAACAAAGAGAATAGACAAGTAAAACACTCAAATAAAGACATAATACAATATAGTTAACATAATCAAATATAAAGATCAGCAAAAATATAGTACACTTCAACTGCTCACACTATCCGGTCGTTAAGTGATGACGTGACGAATCCTACTTCCGTGCCTAAAGTAGTCTGCATTTAATATGGCTTTTGTGTTGTTAACATGTTTAATGTTTTGTATTTTCTTCTATTTAATCTCAAAAAGCTCCTAAAACAGTCAGTGATCACTGTTGACCTCCCTCGGCTTTTATTACCGCTAATCATTTATTTAAGCTTTAAGCTTTTTAAAACCTTAGGATGTAACTACAGCCCAGCCCATGCAGCAGTATATGATTGACTAACCTCGTATTGTGGATGGATTATCTCAGTTGTTCTCCTGGCTGAAGTTTGGTCCTTTTACAGCATCCTGCCATGCGATTGCATTTGTTCCTGACCACCGAGAACACTCACGTTAACTTTTATCGAGTGGAAAAAAAGTTAGCTTGTTTATATTATGCTAACATAGCTGTGTCGCTAGCGGTCATGTAGCACATCATTATATACCAGCTAGCCAAACTTCAGTAACCCTACAAACATCACTGCTGTTTAGTTTTCTGTCTTCATTTATGTTGGAAGTGATAACAGAGCTGTACGTTTTAATTTGTTTCCAAAACCCCACAGTCAGGACATGCGATATTGTATTTAGATAGAAGCTAGCGAGCTAACTTCCTGCTAACTTCTAACTCCGTTAAATGTCATAAATTCCGTTTTCATGGATGCCTGGATGTTAAACTCAATTGTTACACCTGGTAGAGCAGAACGCTCATCATTTTATTAAAGATGAAAGACTTTAGACAGTTTTTCAACTCTCGGTAATGCCATAGTGATCGTTTGATATGGACCTGCAGCGGAGTTTAGGCCCAGACACGGCTAGTGACGTCAGACTTAACGACTGGATATGCAGCTAAACAGCATCTGGTGGACAGCCTCTTCCTCCCAGGCTGTCCACTGCTGCATAAGCTCCTGAGGCAGGTGTGGGTCATCCCAACCCCTTTGCTTGTCCCAAAGATGGTGGATGATTAACTTCACTCTGGTTGTGTAGGGTGAGATGAACCCTAGGGGTTCGTACTGGCTGGCCAGGACCTTGTAGATATTGCGCATCGTGGGGACTGCATATGGAACTTGACGATGCTTGTAGCCTAGGACATTTGTGTGGAATAGCCAGCTCAATTCAAGGGTAGATTCTGGGGTATCTACCTTGTTCTGGGCCAGCCATAGCTCCACACTAGCAGAGCAGCTCTCTTCTGGTAAATGACTGATGACGTCATGTTTATCTAGAATGTCTAGAATGCGTATGGCCTCTTGGTCTTGCCTTGAACGAGTAAAAAGCTTCTTGTTTCGGAATGGAACGATGTCGACCTGCCATAGTTTCTCCACATGTTTCATTAACTCACTGACCTGAGGTGCCACAGTTGTCAGCAAGCATTGCTGCGGTTGGGCAAGCTGGCCGACTATACTTGCTGGCCGTTGTAGCGCCTAGCCTGGTACGAATAGCAGCAGGCCCTCCTGCAGGTCCCAGCCTGACTGGTTCAATGGGTGTAACCAGATGGGGATGGTCACTGCCAATGAGTAGCAAAGGTTTCACAATTATCAAGGTGTGGATCGGAAGGCCAATCAGGTGCTTAAACCTTTCTCTGAGTTGCTCCATGGGATAAGTGTGGCCTGCAAGTCCGATGCGTGCAGCAGTGAAGGCCCCAGCAATCTTGAACCTGGTCCTGGGCCTTGAGGGAGAGGAAACAGAAAACGACACTGACTCACCTCTGAGAGTCTGCACGTCCTGCCTAATCGTGCGCAGTGGGACGTCCTCTGCGATCCCTTGCATGCCTAACTTCTCGGCAGCCTCTGGCAGAAGCATTGTCCTCTCTGACCCGTTATCCAGTACGGCATAAGTGTTGATTATTCGCTTGCCATAATGAATGCAGGCTTTGACGATCTTTAGAAGGACTCTGCAGCCTTCAGTGGGTCTGTCTAGATACAGGACGTCGGTCGCCGCCGTCGAGTCACAGCTCACCACTGCTGTTGTTTGTGACCCTTTAGGTGTTCTAACATTGACATCATGCAGTACCTTGCAGGTGCTTCCCTTGGCAGAGGCTGCACGTCTTTCTCAGATTGCACTGGGCCGCCTGGTGTGACCGTGCGCAGCGCCAGCATCTCATTACTCTTTATCCACTCTGTTAGCTGGTCCTTTGTCAACTTGGATACCACTGTGCACTGACTGAGATAGTGCTCTTCCGTGTTACAGAATGGACAGTATGGCTTGTTCTTACTGGCCACACCACCTGGCCTCACAGCCTGTGGCTTTGTCGTTACCTCCTTTGCACCATGAAGGACTGTGATGGATCTCTTACTCTGGCGCACCTCAGGCCTGGGCCACTGTTTCTCCTTTGTCCCTTTCACTGCTAGCTGCCCTTCAGAGTCTTGGCACCAGGACTCATACTTAAGCCACCCTGCGAGATCTGCCAAGGTATGCATCCTCACACCTTGTTGGAACATGCAGCGGCGGAACTCTGCTCTCTGCTCGGGGGGTAGTTTACTAAGCAGATGAGCAACATGTGAACCACAGTGTAGTTCCACTTCTCCTTCTGGGCCTAGTGTCCTTAACATCCCCACTAGTGACTGTATCTGGAGGGCAAATCTCTCAAATGCCGAGACATCTCCACGCCTGATGTCAGGTGAGTCCATCATCGCAGCAATACGCCTCAGCACTATCTGATGTGGCTGGCCGAATTTGTCATTGAGGGCCTCCATAGTATCAGTGAAGGGTGTGGTAGAGTTGAGGTAAGCATCGGCTATTAATCTGGCCTCCTCTAGGTGCAGGTGATCAACCAACACTTGATACTTGAACAGCTTAGTTACGTCCTTAAATGAACTTATATAAACTCATAATCACCAATAAAACTATTCTATGAACTTTGGGGCCTTTTATACACCCTGAATTAGATATGTGGAAGAAAATGGATGGATGATTAGTATGAAAATCTTCCTGTAGATAATGTGCATCGATATGAACAATATATATCTGACAGCTTGTTGGTTTTCCTCTATGTCTCTGTATTTCTATTTCTATTTGTGTGCTTTTCTGACCGTAGGGCTGTATGTTGACAATGTGTCTGCCAGCACGCATTTTGTGTCTTTCAGTGTGTACACTGCTGGGTTCCAGCTGTCTGAGTGGATAAGGCTCAATGAAAGGACAAATGCTACAGTGATTGTAACACACATGCACACACAGAAAGGCCGTGGGTACTTTACCATAATAGATAGTGTCTGTGAACACTGATTAAAAAAAAAAAGGGTTGACAAGACCACAGGTTAGCTTTAATGAGATCTGCAACATGGAACAAGACATAACATCATGCAACATATCGTTATTAAAGAGGAATCCGTTTAACTGTAGTAGAAGGATGCATGGCTATTAAATTCAGACCCAGCAGCGTGTCTTGGTTCACTCAGTATACTTTTAATTTCATCTTGTCACATAACACATCAAACGTGGGCACAGCCTGTTCAATAAACACAAGACAACAATCATTTGTGCACTGTGGTACTTAATGTCCTGATTTATACTCACTGTTATAATGCACCTTGGCTTTTCCTTAATTAATAGGAAACAGAAATACTGACTTTTATTTATTTATTGTTTATTGTAAAAGTATGAACCCAAAATTCTCCTACTCAGAGTAAAACAACAGCCACCTGCGGATCCCAAGCAGCTCAGGAAAAAGCCTCGGAGCAGGAAGTCAAAGGATAAGAAATGAAAACTTACAAAGTGCTTCCATTCGCATGACACAGACCTATAAAGGCTGACTGGTTAAAAGTCTCACAGGTGTTCACCTATTCTGTTCATCACAGGATATATTCTGACACAGAGGAGAACATACTCACTTAACTCTCTGTAACACATAGAAAAAACAGTCGATTAACTAATTAAACTCCTTTAACATTCAGCTCCAATTAGTCTGAAACTCTGATTCACTTATTTTTTTCTTCCAAACTGAGGCATAAGTCTTAGTCCTCAATATATATACTTGCAGTAAAAACAACAAAATACAATACACAGTAAGGTTTTAAAAGTCAAAGCAAATGTGGCTACAAATGTAGGGGGGAAATGGGGGAAAATGTGCAGCAGATGACTCGGACCCTGTAAACATATAGTAAGCTTGTTAATATAACTGAGAAATTCCTGCAACAGCTGACGTTACAGAGGACCTAAATCTGTAGAAAAATATAGAGACACTCATAATTTGTCGACTTTTTTTATAGTGTCACTTTTGAACATAACAACTGCATGCAATCTTGTGGTCTGTCATTTTTCTATCCTAATGGTTTGTGTCCCGAGTTAGCAGTGTGAAAACAATGCACTCACTCACTCACTCACTCACACACTCTCACACACACACACACACACACACACACCTTCACAATCCCAGCACTTTTCAAAGTTTGGTTGTCATAACACTTTCAAGTGAGTGACACACATCCAGAGAACAATTTGGCCCCTCACATCCCAATTATGAAAAAAACATTAGAAGCATTGAAGTCAGACGTCACTCGTGCCCTGTGGTGTTTTGGTTTTTTTTTAAGTTTTAGCAGTGCTATGAGTTCACATACATACACAACAATACACATGTACACACATATGGCGTTACACCATTCCACTCATCTACATGTGCATCGAGCATCATGTATAATACAACAACGCATGAACAATGGGAGGCAAGACGAGTCAAAGGAGTCAGCAGAAAAGGCAGCTCTGTTGAGGAGTAAAGTGTATCTGAATGTAAAAGTTAAACTTTCTCCCTTTTTGGTTTACTAAAATGGAATAGCTGAATGTGATTACACAGAAACTCCACAGGGTACCTTTAATCTCCATAAAGCTTCCTCATCGTGTGTAGGATCTCTGCCAGCTGTAAATAGCGTGGATATTATGAGAACAAGCTGGCACTCTTTTACATGTACTGACGCTGCGGTGGCGAAAAAATCTTCCTCCTGCAGCTCCTCCCAGGCCCCTCCTCCTTGAAGCAATCTGCTTCACTCTTTCCTCTGCATTGAAGAAGTCCGTGGTGGCCCTAAAGAATTCCAGTGAAGCTCTGTGGCTCCAGTTGATCCCGTGACTCTCCATCCCTCTGTTGGATGCAGCCACGGAGCCCACTGCACCAGCAGCATTCCCTTCAGATTGGGTGGAGAAACCGCAGTGACCTCCACGGTCAGTTAGGAGGAGAAAAAAATGTGGATTTGTTTCAAAAAGTTCCAAGGGCACTGTGGAATGGGCGTCTCCACGGATAGGGTCATCCTTAGCACACACGCTCAAAACAGGAATGGCCACTTCATCCACATCTCTTAAGGGTTCGTTGTGTTCCCAGTAAGCATCCCAGGTAATTGATGTATTGCTGCTACAGCCATTTCCTGTTGGTGCTGCAGGTGTAGAGTCAGGATATCCAGGCTGACAAAACAGTGCTTCCTCCAGGCCACGCAAAGAATGGCTGGAGAACAGAGTGTCTGTCTGCAGGGTCTCAGCCAGCACGGTTCTGTATCTATCAATACAAGCACACACACACACACACACACACACACACACACACACACACGGTTACAAAGACAAATGAAAAAACAGTAAATTAATTCTGAAGAGCTACATGGGTCTCATACTCCTCATTGGCCTTGATTTGAGAAACTTTGCCATGGTCACAATGTCTCTCAGAATCAATGACTCAACACTGAGCGAGCTATTTGTTGCTACAGTGACATGACTATTTCCCAAATTGTATGTGCCTCTCCAATTGAAGGTTTGTGAGTACTTATTTGTCTGTTTGTCACACAAGCCCCCTTTTCCCTTTCGGGCCACAAAAACATTGCGATTTTCCGTCTTAAAGGACATAATTTTAAGGTGTACTTCGAACGGGAGTCTTATTGAGCTCCTTTTTTTCTTCCCTTTGCAAGCTACCAAATATCATTAAAGGAAAACTCAAATTTTCATACAGTTGTATTTATAGAATTCTTTTATTTTGGTGTTGTGCTTTGTGTATGCCACATGATCACATGGCCTCATGACTTTGAGTGTACAATGCATATTTTACTCATTAGTATAGCTCAAATTTCTACATCCTGTGTCACAAACACAAACATAGCACAAGCTCGTGCTATGTTAATTTCAGCCACAGCATGCAAGCACCTCAAATGAATTACCTTGTGACACACTGACCTTATCCTTACATGGCTGCACTTTGACAATTTAAGCTGAATAAAACTGTTCCAGCACTGAATTCCTGAAATGTTACCGTGTTATTTGGACAAATACACAATTTGTCTCGTCTCCTGTTGTTCTGGGGATGCAGCAATAAACCCCAAGAATAAGTCAGAATGAACAAGACAAATTAGCAGTCAAATGATTAGACGAGCTTCTTACATTATGTTATGGAGGATTTTACTTATTTAATCATCTGCCTTTTTTTAACTCGCTGTTGCGATATGGATATGCATAAATCATCATACAATACAAAATGTAGCCAAAGCTATAAAAATAAAACCCAAGTGGTAATATTGTGGAGTTAAGGCCACTGTTTTACTATCAGTCTGTCAATACACAGTTTTTTTCAGTCATGTGTCAGACTCACTGCTCTCGTGGTCACAACATTACTCCATCTTTATGGCTCATAATGGACAGTACTGCAGGCCAAAAGTGTTGCTTTTTTCACCAGTCTTGAGCCATATTCTGACCCGGCAGCTTTATTTAAGTCCCTGAAAGTGACAATATCTCTCCTAGAGCTGCAGTTCGGTGCCAGGATGACAGCTTTCATCCTGGCGTAAAGTATAGACAGGTACATGTGTTTTGATCCGAATGGGTAAATAATGTCACCGTCTGGGAGGTGAAGAACAAGAAATTGTTAATCATTAAAGCAAAGGTAAGTGATACATAGCAAGCTTAAACAAAGCTACATGTAAATCTTACAATTTGTCAACTTAAACATTTACAGTGTAGGGCCAGAAAAGTTCTGGTAGTATTAATTTTTCACATTAATGTCATGTCATGACAGTAAAGCTGACTGATTATTTTCCAATGTCAGGTAGGAAATATTCCTATGAGCTGCCACTTACAGCCTGTGTCGCTGGCCCTTCTGGCAGCTGTAAATATACGTTGATGTATGCATCTGACAGCACAGCAACTATCTGATATTTCGGCTAAGTTCAATTTGAAGACATTCAAATAATGGCTGGAGTGCAAAGGACTACTTTTGCACTTTTGCCCATGAGGTGGGCATGTCCTAGTAGTTTTGACATCATGTAAAAACTATGGATAACTGGTTCTTATCCCCCCCCTCCTCTGTACCTGCTGAGACATATTTTCTGGTACAGCACCAACGCCCCCTGCAGGGGCCAGCACAGCCCACTCTCAAACCAGCTCTGGCAGCGGAACACAGGAGACAAGCAGACAGCCGCCGTCACGTAGCTTGAAGATCCACACTCCCCCAGGTAGGACAGCAGAAGGCCTGACCCTGAGCTCTCGCTCACTGCATACAGTCTACCCGCAGGCTGCCGGTAGCGAATGTAGCGCACAGCCTCTCGTAGATCTGCAGGATCACCAAACTGCTGCAGTTTCACGGTTGTAAGTGGGCAGCTGTTGTGGTTGCGGCGATTGAATACCACAGGAAGGTAGCCATGGGACAGTGCCATTTCACACAACTGTTGAAAGAAACAAAGCAGATATATATATATATATATATATATATATATATATATATATATATATATATATATATATATATATATATATATATATATATATATATATATATATCTGCATATATATATATATATATATATATATATATATACACACACACACACATCGAATGTGTCTCAAAAGGTGAAACATTTAGGGTTATCATTAACCTCTTAAGCCCCAATGCCCCCTGATACGGGGGCAAAAAGCAGGAGATCAGGTAGGCTTGGGGCTTAAGAGGTTAATAATGCAATGGAAGTTACACACTCAGTGCAGTCGTCCTTTGTTGTCCTAAATACCAGCTGAATTTGTGTTTCCTAGTCTCTTGGTTTTAATAATTAAACGAATAAAAAACTTTTTTAGAACACAGCATCTTCACAGCTGTAACACACAAACATGAATAATATTACTTTTATTGTATGGAAAAAAAAACTATTACTGTAGGAAATCAGAACATGGTAAAACTAAGAAAGCTTTGCTTATTAAGTGTCCATTAATTAAGTGTCTAACCTTGCTTAAAGTGCACACGACTGTCTTACAGCATAGGTTTAACTATCGGCTCCCAACAGCACACATCAATGCTCAGATACACTCAAGAAAACCAACAGCTACAGACTATACAGGCTTAAGTTAGCATATTAAATATAAAGTAAATGACAGTACAATTAGAAAAAGACTGCGGAAGAATGGGTTATGCATCTGTAGGTTCTCAGTCATCCAGGACATGGTAGTCTTAAGACTTTGAAAAGAAGGTAACTGGACTTCTCCAAGGTTATTTTAAAGAGTTTTCACCTCTCATCTAAAAGGCTTCTCCAGTTTTAAAACAAGAACTACAGCACCGTGTTTGGAGAAAAGCAACCACAGCCTATCAGCACACACACCTCATACCAGCTGTTAAGCATAGTGGTGGAGGTGTGATGATATGGGCTTGTTTTGAAGCCACAAGACCTGGGCATCTTGAACTCACAGAGTCAACCATGAACTCCTCTCATCTGAAGTTGTATTCTAGATTCAGATGTGAGGACATCTGTGTAACAGCTAAAACTTGGCCCAAACTGGGTCATGAAGCTGTGGCGGGAGCTTAAACATGGAATTATACTTGTGGTAAAATATAATTATGAGCAAAGTATTTCACCTCACAAGCACAGGCACAATGCTGCTTATGCAATCCTGTAAGGATCTGGGAGTTCAACTGGATCACGAGCTGGAGTGCTCAGCTAACACTGACTTCTACGAAGGCTCAGATCATTCAATGTATGCTGCAGGCTGCTCTACATGTTTTATCAGTCTGTTGTTGCGAGCACCATCTTCTTTGCTGTGGCGTGCTGGGGTGCAGGCATCAAAGCAAAGGACGCAAACAGACTGAACAAACTCATCGGCCGAGTCTGTTCTTGGCATGAAGCTCGCCACCATGGAGGAGGTGATCAGTGACAGAATGCTGACAAGACTGCGGGCAATCATGGACAATGACTCCCACACTTAGAATAGAATTAGAATAGAATTCAACTTTATTGTCATTGCACATGCACAGGTACAGGGCAACGAAATGCAGTTTGCATCCATCCAGAAGTGCTTTAGTGATATAGATATATTACAATATATATTAGCAATAATATAGATATGTAAGTATGTTACAGAAATGGGTCTATTATGGTATGTTATAATGTACACGGTATGAAGTATGTTAGGAATATTCTATAACTATAAGTATGTACAGGCTGTAGTGAGTACAAGCTATGTACAGCTATGTACAGGCTATGAACAGGATATAAATATGAAAATAAAAACTATACAGAAATCTGAGATATACAGTTATACAGAAATGTGAACTATGCAAGTTATAAACAGTTGTAGGATTGTAGGATTAAAAATTATCGTATGATTATTTACACAGAACTATACAGTAGTGCAGTTAAGATAAGTGAGATATGTGGATAATTTCTACAGAGGCTATATAAAGTGCTAGTGATTGTGAATGGTGGTTCAGTCCATGTTATTATTGTGTGTTTGAGACAAGACACTTGGGACAAGCTGAAGAACAGTTTCAGCGACAGCTTCCTTCAACTATCTGAAAGAACGTTAAAGGAGGTCATTCCTTTCTGCTGCTATCACACTCTTCAATTCATCGACTTGGGTCAGGTCCACACGTGTGGAACAGAATTAATCACACCTCAATGCATCCTGTTACTTTTGTACACCACAAGATATATTTGCACGCGCACTTGTCTTTTTATATTTATACCTATATCTCTATATTTATCTATTCATCTTAGTATTTATCTATCATTATCTCTGTTTCTACCCTCATTTTATATAAGTGCTTGATGTTTGTTGTATATTTGCTGCTATGACAACCCAATTTCCCTCTGGGATTAATAAAGTCTCTCTGATTCTGAATTCAATTCCTCACATGTAAATTCAATAACCTACACAGGTAGAACTCAGCAACCAACTACACAAAGAATCCATTACAAGAGTATCCACTTGGCAAGTGCTACAGCAGATTCACACTCTTGCAGGCAGTGCTCGCTCTAATCAGACTTCTCATAGTGATTTCAAACGAGTAATTCCACAACCTTTGTGACTGAGAAATTCAGATTATACCTTTCAAACGAAATGACACCATGACAGCAGCATAAGTATTCTTTAATACCATATCTGTTCACAATTTAACAAATGAACTTTGCCGAATTTACATGCCAATAGTTATTTTTTTGCGGTGTAATGATGGAAATACTGACATCAATGGATGGACTTTAATGCTTCCGTTGGGCTCTGCCCTCCAAACTGTCAAAATTCAGACTGATCAGAGCAAGCAGAATTCAGCTTTGAGAGCACAGGTGCTTGTGAGAGCAATAACACTTTATTTCTTTATTTATGGTACTATGATTGCATCAGTTTGCACAGGTATTTGCCCATCTAGGGCCCACAAAGAGGTTTTCAACCAAAGCAAATGTACCTCCGTGCAGTCCTCCAAAATCCCAAATTCATTCTGCTCAATACGACGGCGATGCTGTCCACCATTAAAAGCTTTATGAACAGGGAAGGCTGTGACAGTGGAGTTGACTAGGAATGGAAGAAGCACGAATAAAAAAAACCCAATCAAGGCTTTTAAAAAAAGAAAAACACCATAAGAAAGAGAGACAGTGGCTGCAGTGGACACTTAATTGTTTTTAACACAGCATTTAATTTCAGATTTTTGAATGTAGAGATGGGAATAAACTCAATAAACTCAGTAGTTGACTTCCTTTCAATTACTGCTCTTCTTGGCAGTTGGATCCGCTTATCAGTTCCAATTGCACTTGTGCAACAATCAGCTGATTTTAGTTTGTGAAGGGAGGATGAAAATAGTGATATGCAGCGTGGATATGGAAATTACTTTTATTTTCATTGCAAAAATGTTGCAGATTTTGCAACAATGTTGCCGATGCAAAGTGCAAACATCTGCATTTGCAAGCACCTGCACAGACAGCATGCTAATGCTAAGCTAGCTAAGAACCCAGAGTGATGTTAAAGCTGAGTGAAATTGGTGTGTGGAACTTTACCCTATAGGTTGATATTGTTAACTGGTGTTTGGTTGTTGTAACCAGGTATTGTTAACTATGAGGCAGCGTTTTTCAGGTCATTTTACAGAGAAAACATATTGTACTATAAAGAAAAGTGTTCTGTGTAAGATTACATTATTTTCTTTGATTAACATTGAACATAATATAGAGGGAAAATACCTGCAACACGCACTAAGATTTGACCACATAACGTAATTTATTTTAGACAAATGTCACGTTTTTGATAGACTCTCAAAGCTGAGCCAATGAGAATTGATAAGGAATCAAATCAAAACGCGATTTAAAAATGGAACAAGAATTGCTAAATTTGATCAATTCCCATCCCTATTTGTATGTTAGAACTTCTCTCTTCTCTGCAGCTTGCTGACAGACCAACAACATCACCAGCAGGAGCCCACAGATGGACTGTATGACATATTTATGACATTGTCCCCGTCTGACAACAGACGCTCTTTGCAGGTAGATAGACTGTCTGAGCATGCAAAAGGACTGCAAACAGGCAGGCATGCAAACATAATTTCCCCATTAATCTGCTGCAATGCTCACCAAACAGACACTCTCACGTGCATCATGAGGTTTTTTTGGCTGCTGAGATCTACACATGCAGGTTGTTGAATTTATGTGCAAGGAATTTAATTGTGCATACTGCATTAAATAGCTGCCCCTGTGCAATAATATTATTTGCTCATGATTATATTTTTACACGCCAATTTTTACACAAACATAATTTGAGTTATTGTTGCTACAGGTTGGTCTGCAACTTACTGAATCATGGGTTATTCTTAGTTCTCTAACTTTCCTTTTCACATGACAAACAGACAACATCAAAAAATAGTGAACCTCAGTCTTCATTCATTACCCTGGAAAAAAATGACTGTAACTTAACTCTGTGAAGGTTTTGATTCAGAGCAGAACACAAATGACGAGTGATTTTCTAAATTACTGTGAAAAGCTCTCCATGTAGAGAGGGACTGAAAATGAGAAACTGCTGCAGTCTAGTCTCTAAATATTACCATTAGACCAAATGACCCATTATGTTGTCAGGAAGCACAGGGAGAAGATTTGTCTTCCCTCTAAATCTGCAGTGCTTCTAATCCTTTATCTCAGCACAAGAGAAGGAGAGTGCACACACACAGAGGTTTGTGACTCGGGACGACGGTGAGATTATTGTACATTTTGTGCAAATAAATGGCTGGATTTTAAATGACCTTTCACTTTAAAACTGCAGGAATCCCAACGGGCTGCGGGAAGAGCATTAAATATTTACCAGCTGAGAAAGACTGCAGTAGCAGTTTTGCCACTTCTTCGTTGTCTATATGAAAAGAGGATTTACTGTGCCAGACACATTACTAGGTCAGTGCTGCGCTGAGTTCTTATACCAGAACATCACTCATTTGCTCATTCATTAGCCTCTTCCTCAAATCATCAGGATTTGAGAGGAGCACACAGGAGAAAGGACTATTCACATATGAATATAAAATCACTTCTGGGTTCAGTTAAATTCCCGGTGATGCAGAGAAACACAGAGCGATCTTACGGTTTCAGCAGCATATTAGAGCTGTGACAAACAATGAGCGCTCCAGCTGTGATTAAATTAGGAGAACTGCCCGCTTACTAAGGTATTTTTCCAGTCGCACAGTGTAAACAAACATCAGACGGTGCAGTTTACCCACAGTAACGATAAAAAAAGCTTTATCATTAAACCTCAATAGGACTTGACGTTTTTAGCCTCAGCATTACCATTTAGTACTTGATCACGAAAGATTCTGTGATTTTAAAGTCGCTGCAAAGCACGTGTCAGATCAAATGTACATGTTCTAGTTTGTGGGGATATATTATACTAACACTATGCAGTTGGTTTTGTTAGAGATTTAAGTTTAATTGTACTGCAACAGCCACTCCAGCACTTTTTGGCTGGTGCTGATAAACTGTCAACTCCGTGACAAATTCCTCCACCCAGGGCTGCACACACTGCGCAACACCCCTTGTCCTCACACAGCGACAAAGACATTAATACCAGAAGGCTTCTAAAGGTCAGCGGTGCTCACATTCAATTAGGAATGCTACTTGATCAAAAGCCCTTCAGAGGCAACAACAATGTGTCCGCTGGTTAACAGTTTGCTAAAATACTATTCAGCAGTCACATGTTACAGAATGTCAACACTTATAAATAATTTTTGCTGCAATATATTACCATGTTGCCGTTTATACCGCCATTCATTTTCGGCTATTAGTTTTAGACTGCATAGTGCTGACATTTAAATCAAAAATAGAAATCTACAATTTAAAATAAAGTTGTTGCACTTGTTATGTATTAATCCCGAGTTCTGGTGTCCTGCATTATTTAAATGGTTGGCAGTTTTATGACCAACTATTTGTATGAACTCTAATCAAAGGAAAGGCTGTTTCATATTAATTGTTTGGAGTAAAACACACAAACAGTAGAGAAACAAAATCCTGTGTTGCTGGAAGAAATGAGTGAGTTTATGATGCAACTGCGTTGCTTTACAAAAACCAATACAAGTGAGGCGTGGAACCGATTTGTGGATGTAACGTTACATTAAATCGAGAACTTTGTGAATGGTTGTCAGAAAGTTTTAATTTCCCATTCAAATCCACCCTTTCCAATTTGTTATGTTCTGTACAGTATATAAAATTTAAGTATAAAATAAAGCATTCTGCATTGTTCACTTACACATTCACTGGTTACTTCATTAGGCGCCAGTGCTTTACAGCCACCTGGCACCAGCTCAATGCATTTAAGCACGTAGACATGATCAAAACGACCTGCTGAACTTGAAACTGAGCAGCAGAATGGGGAAGAAAGGTGGCTTAAGTGTCTTGAATGTGGCATGGCTGTTGCTGCCGGAGGCGCTGATCTGAGAAAGTGGGATTTTCCCACACAGCCATCTCTAGGATCTACAGAGAATGGACTGAAAAAGAGAAAATATGCAGAGAGCAGCAGTTCTCTGGGTGAAAATGACTTAGTGATGCCAGAAGTCAGGGGAAATTGCTTGAACTTGATATGAAGGCAACACTAACTCAAAATACCACTTGTTACAACCGAGGTATGCAGGAGACCATCTCTGGACAAACAACTTGTTGAAACTTGAAGCAGATGGGCTATGGCAGCAGAAAAACAACATGCATGGATTCATCTTCCCTTGTATCAGCGGTTCAGGCTGCTTCTAGTGCAACAATGTGGCAACAGCTGGTATTACCAAGGTGCACTTACTGAAGAAGCCATTGAGGTTATGTGTGCATCTTTATACATATCTTGACATGCACATCTTATACCTTTAAAAGGTGGAAATCAGATTTTTGCAAGGACAACTCAGGTTGAGCAGTTTGGAGACAAACTTTGGGAGTCACGACTGAGATGGTTTGGACTCTCTCACTGCTCTGACACTATAAATGATAAAAACTGATGGGGGAGACGGAAAACAGATTCATGATCTGTTTTTTTTTTCTTGTGAAAAAGACACAGTAAAGTATTTGATGAACAGTATGCTCAGGATTTTGGCACATTTATGCAGAGCTTGTCATATTTTTTTAATACTGCTATTTATCTTTGTGATAAACATACTCTTTTTCTAGAATCGGGAATGTTGAGGTTTTATTGCATCCCTCACTGACAGAACCATGAGTGTTGATATTAAAATTTCCCCACTTTTACTGAGCAAGTGCTCAGCTATTCCATCCAAGAAGTTCGTAGGCTGAAAGCTGCTTTTTTAACAGCAACATAAAGAAATGGTTAAAAAAAAAATGTAAGTGTTAAAGTGTAGTTTACATGTAACCAAAACATTATCTAAACCCCCATGTAGTGCATTTCTCCATCACAGTCATGCCAACGCTCAGGAAGTCGCTGCACCAGGCCAAGAAATAAACCACAGTAAACTATTTCTTAATTTTAGTCTCACAGTTTAAGCAAGCAAGATGCAACTTGTTAACTGGTTTATGAGGACTGGTGGGAGTTTGTTTCCACTGTTTCCAATGCAAAACAGCCACCAGCAACTACCAGCAGCTGGGTATGAGGTATGTAAGTACATTTAAAACTCTGACCTGAATATAAAGGCAGTGAAAAGTAATAGATATGATAAACAATGTTTAATGCATATGAACCGTACCAGAATGAGAGATACGAAAGGGGTCTAAGACAAACTGTGAGTAAAAGTATGAATAATTGATGAAGAGGTGGTTCATTCATAAATTCATAAATCCCTGCAATGGGATGCGTTAAAGAGGAGGCGACAGGAACCACAAGCCCATAAAAGAACCTACATGTTCCTTGGTTTCAGTCTTGTGTGACAGATATAGATGCATGGTTGTGTTTGAGCTCTTTTTATCTTTGCCTCTCCCTCTCTCTCACACACACAGAGACTGTGACTGCTTTATGCATAGTCTCACCAATAGCAGAAGCAATCTTAATTGGTGCACATCCCTTGTGGTGCCTCAGCTTCCAGCCCTCCCAAGTGTAAATGACTGGGTTCATTGTAAATACTGTATTCTGATGATGGGTGCCAGTAAAAAAATAAATAAATAAATAAAATAATGCATGCTGCACTGATCACTTACTCTTCATCTCTACATTATTCGAGGCTTTTGTTGTAGGCTGCACTCTCCGTTTTCTTTGCTTCTTATTTCTTCCTTATTGTCATTCTCTATCCTTTCCTTTTTTAAAAGAGTTGCCCTAGTTTAATGTCAGGCACATTTGATTTTCCAGTATTCCTGCAGACTTGTCATTTCTGACACAGGGCTGACAGTAAGCCTGTGAGTGCTTTACACACAAAGCTAACAGTATGAAATGAAGCATGATACCAGGTGGCCAGAACGGTGAAAGAACCAACAAGCGTTCATGTGGAGCAGCACTTGCACTTCCCCGGCCTTCACAAGTCAAGCGATGCTTTGTAATCCCTCACTCAATTACCTCAGTGTATTGAAAGAGCAGTTGAAAGACTGGTGCAGCCACTGCATCTGCTCTTTTCACTGCTCTGCTCTTTCCTTTCAACTCAGCTTGCCATGGCTTAAGCTCAAATGGCTATTTGGGGTCTTCTCTTTTTAATTAAGAAGGCAATTCTCTTTTGATTAGTTTAAAGACACTGTGCAAGGGTGTGCATTAAAAATTACCTTATTTGTTTCTGGTTTTATTTTATTTTATTTTTAATCATTTGCCCAGCTATTTAGCTCTTGAAATACTCAAAATGCTACACTTGTATTTTTGATGCAAAAAACCCCAAAGAAGACAGAATGAACTCCCAAGCGACTGCTGTATTTACATCACTTTGGTTTATGCTGTAACACTGATAAGAGGAACAGGGCATCTGTAAAAGTTCACGACACAAGTTGAGATTCATCTGCTGGGGACTTCAGGGTATGGCTTCTGTCTCTAAAGCAGATACAAATGGCTTCCTGTTGTCAATACGTTGTATACAAACTACTACCCTCCTCTTTGTTCCACAATATGCTTCTTTACACTCAGTTAAGTTTTTATTGACATGCCGATAACGCACGAGTTACCTTCAGGACATTTCTAGTGATCTTCCCAAAAGAGTTTGGAATGATGAGAAGAACCGGACTGGTGGAGTGACTCGAAGTCCTGCGACGTTTCTGGTAGGATGGCACAGCCCAGTCCAAGGCCACCAGTCCGTCATCACTTAGCTGCAGGTTATCTCGCACAAACTGGACCGGGCTTTCGTACGGCCAGCACGCCTCGTAAACACTCTGGAGAAAGGCGCTGGCCCGCCATGTCCAGCCGACACACGGTGAGTAGTTACTGAAAGTCCAGCAGTGCTTCAGCAGGTAGTTTGCCAGCGCGGAAGGTTTACATATTAGCGCCACGGTGCGTGGCTTCTCACCGGTCAAAGCGCCCACGCAGGCCGACTGGGCATCGTCGCCCCCCTCTCGCTCCGAGACGCACTTCTCCGTCTTGCCTTTCGCCACCTGCTGTAAAATTCCAAATCTCTGAAGCAAAGCATCGCGCTGGCTCTCGGTGCAAAAATATTTGGAGCCTGGCCAGATTGAGACCACCAGGATCACAAAGCACAGAGCCAAAAGCCATTCCAGCATTGGCACGGTTCGGGATGAGCAAAATGAGCACAATGCTAACACTTTCCACTTTGTATTCTACATTTGCATATTGCAAATTAGTTAACAGAAAGATTAGCCGTGTTGCACCTTGCTGCTTTTGTCTGTTGGTGCTCAACTCCTCAGTTAAAGCTTAGTGTTCCCTCCGGTGCCAAAGCGCACGAGTCCCCGGTCATTACAACCGCGCGGTCCCGATTACGCAGCGTTTCTGTCATTCCAGCTCCCACAACAGAGGCTAGTTAATGCCTTCAGTTGTGATTAGCTAGCTATAAAACACGCAGGGACAGTTCCGTTCACTTATCCACACTGCACTTTCCCGACACCGGCGCTTCCACCCAACAGTCTATAGCGCGAGAAATATCCGTGAGCAACGCGCTGCTGGAAACGCCCCCCACGATGGGTCCCATTAAGACCAACCCCCTTTACGAGAGAACAGGTATGTGGGGTTATCTGTGCTGTTATTTACTCTCCCATGAAAATACTTCCTGTAAACAACGATTTTTTAAAAAAAAAAACAAAAACCGTACACTTCGTCACCATCAGCCTCATGGAAAGAACCACACCCTCCCGTAACTGCACTTTGCTCTTCACACACGGTGGAGGCAGACCTGTGTACCGCGCACGACCATTATCAGATGTGACCTTGCACTCGGAAAGTGTGAGAGAGGTAAAAATGAATAAAGAGTGATCTATGAACTTTTGGTGGAGACAATGTTAAGGCTTCTGTTCATCTTCAGTTTTGCTTGGTGGCTCAGTTTTTGTGACTTTCACTTTTGGGAAAGGCTGAAAAAAGAACAATCGTCATTAGACACACAGACTCTTCTACATTTTAACTGCGGGGAGATCCAGTTTGTACCCACTTTGCTCTCTGGTGCCCGAACTCAGCATACTACAAAATTGAAATGAATGAAAAGAAATTTAACACGTTAAGGATTTACAAATGTTTCTCTTCTCCACTGTGTGAAGGGCGGGGCGTTTGAACACCATGCATAAAAGATTTTTTTAAATCAGACAGGAGGTGAACCCATATTTGTATTTACCATGGAATATCCCATTTGAATCTTTATCAGTAGAATCTAAAGCTATTACTAAAATACTGTTAATTAATTTTGTGAAAAGCTTTAGTGCTGTCATCTGTTTTTGCAGTGGAATATATCTTTAACACTCAGTCTAGAAGCACAACTAAGTGCTTCATCCTGATCTCACAGTGACAGTGTGGAGACGTAATGTGTACAGGCAAGAGGAAACACACCCAAACGGAAACTGGCATTGTATCTTTGTGGCAGGTTTCAAGCCTGCATCAGTCCACTGGATTAGCCAGAAAGAACAAATAGCAGACACCAAAACATTGAGCAGAGAATAAAGAAAAACGAGAGGCCGAAGCATTGTGGTAACACACCTCACAGGCACCAAATATTTGCTTTTCTGCACTTTGTGTGCATCCATGCTTGTAGTGATGCTCTAAAGTTGGGTGATGACCAGCTTCAATTCAGAAAACTTTTTTTCCTCCACTGGTTCTGAAAATGATATATTAAACGATTACAGCCACAGCTATTCTTGGACAAGCAATCATTTTTGTTTGTTGGTGAAATAGGTTCATTTTGAAACC
Source organism: Neolamprologus brichardi (assembly GCF_056152115.1). Lineage (NCBI taxonomy): Eukaryota > Metazoa > Chordata > Actinopteri > Cichliformes > Cichlidae > Neolamprologus > Neolamprologus brichardi. The sequence continues at coordinate 20,430,630 of NC_142117.1, read as the reverse complement.
TAATCAAGGAAAACTCTGACCTCTGTGCAGTGCATCAGACTATCGAAGTCTCTAATAAGCACGGGTTTGCAAGTGTCAGATCAGGTGTTCTCTTTAAACCAGTAATCTCATTATGCATTACTTTCTGTATATATGTGAACCCAATATTTGTAAGAGATGTTCTCCAATATTTGGTATTGCTAAACTTGCTTTACTAAAGTTAAATGTGAGGCTCATTCATAATGATCACAGTTAAATAAACCATCTTACTGATGTAATTTGTAATGGATAGAAAAGGTCAGGACTTCATGTGTTTTGGATTTTAGATTGACTTTTGTACAGAGGCCATTTTTCAAAGCGGTATTAATTTGAAAAACTCTTGCAATCCAGATCCAGTCTTTGTTCAGTCAATACACTGACTCAAATAGTCCCAAGAGACAAACTGGCGTGGACCACAAAAATACATTTTGCATTGATGAGAAGAGATGAGGAGGAAATTGAACAAGAAATTGACCTGACTTCTAGAAGCAAAAATGACTACAAAGTTTAGACTAAACAGATTGTGGTGCTTTTTTATGTTCAAAACAAACATCAAATGCTGTGCTGCATGAAAAATATCCTCATCTTTGCAACTACTTACACCTGACAACAGATTGTAGATCCCATGTTTGATCTACAATCAAACATTAGGAGAATGTCTGTAAGAATGAGTGTTTTCCCAGGAGTGCTGACTGAATAAGAAAAGAACTGGGCCAAGATGAAGATGTAGCCCAGAGGCTGCATTTTGCACCCTGGATGAAGTCTCCTGGCTGAGATTCTGCCGACATTTACATACACTGTGTAAGAGGAGATACAATCAGCATAAAGAACTAAATGCAAAAGTTAGAATATCTTGCTGCAACAGCTTAATGAATCAAGAGTGGATTTTTACCTAAAAAAATAACGCACGATCAAACCAAATTCTAGTCTTTAACCTTTTCTAAGGGTAGTTTTAATATGAGAATTGTTCCAATTTGAATATAAATGAATCAAACAAATTTGTAATATTAGACAAAGAAAACCTGATTAAAGTGCATTTTCTAAAATGATTTTATGTATTATTGGTAAAATAGCTATCCAACCCTACCTGACAGCAGTTGTGTCACCCTTGAAGAGTCTTTCATATCCCTGTGGAATAATTTTGGCCGACTCTTCTTTGCAGAATTGTTTTAATTCAACCACATTGGGGGTTTTCCAAGATGAACGGTCTGTTTAAGGTCATGGAAAAGCATCTCAATTGGATTTAAGTCCAAACTTTGAATAGGTCACTCCAAAACCTTCATTCAAACTGATGGCTGGACATTGTGTTTCAGGATTTTCTGGTAGAGATCAGAATTCATGACTTCATCAAATACAGCAAGTCTTCCAGGTCCCGAAGCAGCACCACACCACCATGTTTGACTGTTGGTTTGATGTTTTCTTTTATGAAATGCTGCTCTAGCATCACTCCAGATGTAACGGGGCTCAAACCTTCCAAAAAGTTCAGATTTTGTCTTGTCAGTGCACAGAACTGATCTTGGGGATCATCAAGCAGTTCTTTGGTAAATGTGAGATGAGCCTTTGCTTTCTTTTTGGTCAGCAGGGGTTTTCTCCTTGAACTCTCCCATGGATGCCATTTTTTTCCCCAATCTGTCTTACTGTTGAATCATGAACTCTGACCTTAACGTAGACAAGCGTGGCCTGCAGTTCTTTATATGTTGTTCTGGATTCTACTGTGGCCTCCTGGGTGAGTTGATGATGCATGCATGGATTAATTTTGTTAGGCAGGCCACTCCTGGGAAGGTTCACCACTGTTCTCTGTTTTCTCCATTTGTAGATAATAGCTCTCCCTGTGGTTCACTGAGGCCTTAGAAACTGTTTTAACCCTCTCTAGACTGATAGTTGTCAATTATTACTGACGTGTTGATTTTTGAGATCTTTTATCCTACTAAACTTTGTCAAACAGGTTCTTTTTCAGTGATTTTATTGATTCAACAGCTCTGACAGTAATAAATTACTTTTTCAGGGGGCCAGGTAGTTTGGATAGCTTCTGTTCCTGTAATAAAGGACATCATCATTTAAAAACTGCATTGTGTGCTTGCTCACACTATCTTTGTCCAGTATTAAAATTAGTTTTATCATCTGAAACAATTAAGTGTGCAAAATATGCAAAACAGAAAACAGACTTTGTGACTTTTTGAAGAAGGCAAACTTTTGTTGGAAGCTTCTTTAAAATACTGAAAGGGGAAAAAAAAGGTCTAAATCACTGAATCCATGTTTTTATCTAGAAGACTGAAAGTAATAGAAGCCAAGTTTCAATTAAAGGTTAATGTAAATTCGAGTTTTGCGTCTCTCATCTTTTATACACATTGCAGTTTCCGTCTCTTAGAAAGGGTGACTCATGTACAGTTTCATTTTCAGAAATTTGGCAGATGTCATCACCAGATTTCCAGTTTTGAGATCTGGATTTATTTCTTTAAATTGTGGAAATGTATAAGATCTTATCTTCTATGCTTCACATCCCGCTCAGTCACAGTGGTGATCATCATGCTTTAGCTCACCGCAGTGTTGCCAATTTAGCAAGACTAACTGACTTGCTGTTGTTGTTCTTCCACCACAAACACAGGTCTCTGTCTGCGCTCACCACAGTGCAGCAGCACCCAGATGATTGTGTGCACAGTATGAGAGAAAAAAATAAAGTCAGTGTTGTGCTTCTACTTTCTTTCTAAGGGATCCTTCTCTATATAGAAGTCTTTATGCCTGGCTAGCTGTAATTTGCGAGCTCAAATGACTGTCACATCTGCACATTTTAAATCTAGTCCTCTGCTCTGCTGGTCTCACACCGTCCTCACCCCCTCCTCTCCAGCCTCAACCTGTCATGTGCCACTATGGAAAAGCCAACAACCTTTGACATCAAAACAAACAGTGACTCTGTCATAGTTCCACACGCACATCCATAATGCAGGGAAACGTTTGGCTGAGCCACAGTTTTGTTGATGTTCTCCTGTTTTCTTCTCCAACACACCTCGACGTTTAGGAAAGCAGAAACCTTACAGTCACCTCTCACCCAGCTGTTGTAATGGCAACCATATGCAGAGCTCATGTTTACGCTGGCTTTAACTTCTTCAAACACTGACATGTACTTATGTGGTGATACAGTAGATGTCCTCGTCCTGAACCCGGACTGTGACGTAAGCCTTTCCCTGACTGAATTATATCCATGATCTAACAAACATATCCTCTTCCTCTGGTGAATATTTTGAAGGGTTGCAGTCTCCGGAGAATGTTGGACACACAGAAACAAATGTCTCCATTTGCTTTGATAACATCATTAAATTCGATATAAAATGTAGAGAACACACTATTCTCCACATCTACCACAGAGAAAGAGAGATAAAAAATGAGGTAACTGTAAATGTTTTCTAAAGTCACTGCCTGTGACTTTCAGCCACAGTGTAGTTTTACTAACCTCTTGCACATGTCAGTGCATGACCACTTCCTCTCAGGCGGCCTTCCTGTCCCATTTAAATTTCCGTTGACATTAAAATGTAAATTTTAAACATGACATGTATAATATGGACAAAAGCAACTCACTAAGCTTTACCTGCACACCCTTGCCAAAAAAAAAAGAAAAAGAAGAAACTGTAAGTCTGAGCTTATACATGCCAATACAGGTTAGTGTGAATTTCTTCATAGCCTACTGTTTCATTGCTTACAGCTGCCATTTGCCTTTTGGTTTTTGTCATCAGTCATTTGGTGTTGTTTCAAATTCAGCTTGATCCACAATACTGGCAGCAGAACCGAATACCCCGTGAACTGCAATATGCCGACTCCCACAGCCCTGTTCTAATTTTAAAGCCCATCAAGAGGAAAGCTAATCTGAGACTAATTCTCTAAACATACCCATTCTCTCAAATTAAAGGAAAGATGAGGAATAGATTGGAAAAACAAAGTGTTGATGCACCAGTAGTCAAAGAGGGAGGAGTAAGAATTGGGGGTAAAATAAAACAAAAAGAGGGAAAAAAGGACCTGGAGAGTCTCATAGAAGAAGATGCTACAACTTAATATGATTGTAAAATATGCAGAATTATGTAGATGTGCCCTGAATGCTTTCATAGTTTGCTTCTTGACCGTCTTCTCAATAGGGATGTCTAATGGAAAATAGATTACACGGAGATTAGGAAGTCTTGGATGTCACCACAACAGTCCTTACTCCTATTCCTGTGCTCTAGTTTTGTCTAAGAAATTCAGACAGGTCTACTGTTACGCATACTGTACTAATAGGATAGTATGCCACTCTTTTCCAGCAATAAACCTACATGCACACTTTTAAAAAGCAAATCTGAAGTGTTACTTTAAATAAGGCTCTGAATACCTAATGGTGGGTGATACGTCAATACACAAATATCTGCCGTATCACTTATATAACCAAATAGATTTCTGCATTTGTTTATGTCTTTGAGCCTTTTCATTAGTTGGAGGCTCACTTTGAAAATGTTAATAACAAGCATTTCTAAGAATGTTATTACACGTTTTCATTGATAAGATTTGAAGATTTGTGATTGGATTTAGCGTTAAAAACAACCAGAAACCTCTTGTTAACCAATTTAAGGAATACACATTTTTACCTATTCTATTGGAATAGGTCTATTGGACTGTGTGACTGAGGCCTCGTTTTGGAAAGGTTAAAATTATATTACAAAATTATAAAAGATAATTAAATGTTGAAGTGTAGAGCCTGCAAAAGTGAAGATCTCCACTCACTCCAAAGTTTTTAAATGCTAAATATGACACAACACAATTTTGAATCCAGATTCCACGCGACATGGTCAGAAACATGATTTTTGATTTTTTGAAACAGTCAAAAAATCAAAAAAACTTTATTAAGCATATGAAGTCCTGTTTCAGCATCACATCAAACTGTATTATGAGTTATCTTCTGTTAACAAAAAAAAAAAGTCTTTCCATTTTGAGGAGATTTAATCAAATCATCACAAGGAAACGCATCAGCAGGAGCTCGCAGCTGGAAACAACATGATCTTGTGAAATGTCAAACGTCTCCTAATGTGGGGTGCTTGGCAGGTTTTTACTAATAAACGCTCTTTAGCTTCACTTCCCAGACGTGCGAGGAGTTTGGACAAATAGATCAAGAGCTGACCTGATGAGAATGCACAATATCATTTCATAGCTCTCGGTCATTAAAGGAAGTTACGATTAACAGGGGAAAATATTTTTCATCACATGATTCTAAATTGCAAACATGTGGTCTGACAGCACTCAGTGTGAAGTGTTTACTGATGTTTTGCAAGGATATATTGGCAATTTTATGGGCTGAAAATAGGTCAATACTACTGGAGCCAGTGGTGACAGTCAAACATTTGCAAACTATCTGCACTATTAAGAAGTATGTAAAAAAACAAAACAATGTTAACACATTTCAGTCAGATGCGATGATCCCCATCTCCCTCCTCTGACTTTGAATGATTGTCTGTGAAACATGCCTTCGTTTTCAAATATTTCATTTACATCATTTACATTCATCCATCAGTCCAGCCATTCTCTTCCACTTATCCTTATCAGGTTTGTGGAGGCACTGGAGCCTATCCCAGCTGTCATAGGGCGAGAAGCGAGGTATAGAAATTTAGGCCATTTGCTGTTGTTTGCTTAGCTTCTACTTTGTATGCTTTAAAAAAATTAAAAATGTGGTTATTTTTGATCATTGTAGGAGCACCACTAAGCTGCTTTCTTTCCCTCCAGATCCTCTTTTGAATTGGGTGCAGTCAATTAATTTAATTAATTAATTAATTTTTGCATAAACCCACATCACAACTTTCTCTGAAGTCCCCCAGCTCCGAAGAGCCCTCTATAAGTGTGTTGTGTCATATTTAGCATTTAAAAACTTTGCAGTGAGTGGAGATCTTCACTTTTGCAGGCTCTACACTTCAACATTTAATTATCTTTATCTAATTATCTAATTTTGTAATATAATTTTAACCTTTCCAAAACAAGGCCTCAGTCACACAGTCCAATAGACCTATTCCAGTAGAATAGGTAAAAATGTGTATTCCTTAAATTGGTTAACAAGAGGTTTCTGGTTGTTTTTAACGCTAAATCCAATCACAAAAAGGGTGCTGCTCCAGAAACCACCTCATGATTGCTTTACTTGCTACCTGACTGCTGCAGCTGCATGTAGCTTTCAGCTTGTTTGCAGAGACTTGCTAACGAACCAGCTGGTTAGCAAGTGGTTAACCAGTCTTTAAACATGAAACAATGCTTCACAAACCAAAATGGAGAACCTTTACCTACAAAGTAAAAGACAGCACTTTTCGCACTTTCACTGCTGCTTAGTGAAAACAAAAACAATTGCAAAGAGATTTTTGTTGCAGCATGCTATACCTCCTTAGTTTCACGTAGTGACAGCCAGCATCCCCCAACAAACGCTTGCATGGCAGCCAGGCAGGCAGACTGGAGTTTACAGTATATTGCCTTGAGGTAACTGTTGTTGTGAATTGGGGCTATAAAAATAAAACTGAGTTGAATATAATTGTATAATGAGGGAAGGCAGTTTTACAGATCTATCTATCACTAGAGCAGCAAAGGCTAATTTCCTTTTCAGCTGTAGTGTAAAGGCCAGACACTATAGTGCTCCTCTGAAGGACCAGTGTTCAGGATTTAGTTTGAATGCATTGTAATTGTACTGTGTGTGCGGTGGCCCTGAGAGGCCAAATGGACTGCAACTTAAGAAAACACCAGCAATAAGAAAAATGCTGCAAAAGCACACAAAACAGAATGGAAATAGGAAAAACGACAACGGAAATAGGAAAAAACGACAACGGAAATAGGAAAAAACAAAACACAAATAGGGCAAACGAGTACAGAAATAGAAAAAAGAAAACAGAAATAGGAAAAAACAGATTTCCGAAAGCACAAGGGAAGTGTTTCTGGGGAGACAATAACCCGACGTACCAGTTGCAGTAACCCAAAACATGATAGGTGTGTTTTATCATGATTCATATAATAGTGATGACGGATTTTTAGGCCAATGGTTAGTCTAACAGACTTACCTCTCATCTTTTCTTTCCTCACAAATCCCCCACTTCTTTTAAGTATCACCCAGCGCAATTCTTAGCATATTTTGTTCCTGCAACTGGTACGTCGGGTTATTGTCTCCCCAGAAACACTTCCCTTGTGCATTTGGAAATCTGTTTTTTCCTATTTCCGTTGTCGTTTTTCCTATTTCTGTTGTGTTTTGTATGCTTTTGCATTATTTTTCTTATTGCTGGTGTTTTCTTAAGTTGCAGTTCGTTTGGCCTCTCAGGGCCACCGTACATGTGAGCTGTTCACTTAAAGAGCAGAGGTTATGTAGAGAATAACACTACATTTTATTTGAAGTGGGAATTTTCAACCGGGACACCCAGATTTCCAGTTGGAGAAGTCTGACCCAGCCCAACTTCATCACATACTGCAATCCAAGATGGCAACAATGCACATAAACATTAGCACCACTGTAAACATTGTAATCTCTGCTGTGACTGTTGTGTATTTATGATCTGCTCAATAAGCCCGGCACTAAGCACTGACCAGGCTATTTCCAGGAGCATGCATGTTTGTTTTTTTTTGTTTTTTTTTTTCATTCCATCCATTCTCTTATGCTTATCCAGTTCAGGGTCACAGAGGGACTGGAGCTAATCCTAGAAACCATAGGGCTAGGATAAGCTTTTTGTTTGTTTGTTGTTTAAGGAAAGAAACCCCCCAAAACAAAATCAGAACAAGAATTTCTTTGTGTTGCAAGTGATGGATGAATGAACGTTCTTCTGGTAAGAACCAAAACAACGTCTGTTTTATTTTAATTCCAGAGTGGTATCACTCCCAACTCTGTCATCTCACTTCTGAGCTAAATGGAATGCAGCATGCATGTTTAATTGGTTAGCTTTGGTACGTCATTGGCCACCCACCAAACCTCTACTTGGCAGAGATGTATAATAAAACTCAAACATTGACTCAGATCATTCATTTGTTCTTTTGTTTATTTAGTTTGCAAATAAGGATGCGGCATCACTTTGTCTATGAGTTCCTCATGAGCTGTAACTCTCCCAGTGAGTCTTATCAGTTAATTACGAATCTTTCAGCCGTTGTGCAAATAATTCAAATGCTACCAGAATTACGCAGAGGAATAGAGGAATCATCTGCACTTTAAAACTGAAAGTTCCTGCAGTTTAAGCAACACTATTTCTTGTTGGACATGTGTAGAAAGAAATCAGGTGTCTGTTCTTGACCTTTCACTGATAGTTGTGTTACAGCTCTGACGATATCTGTTTTTGTTCTCGCTGTCATTGTTTATAATCCAGAGGGATCTCCTTAATGACACAAGCTTCAGTAATCAAGGCCATGTGAAATTGGGAATTCATTTTTTTTTTTTTTTTTTTGCAAGTTGGTGAGTCATGAGAGCACATTGTGAAATGTGCAGGTTGACATGCTGATGTCATGGCCAAATCTTAAAAAACAAGCTGTTGACTGATTTCTATTTATTATTTATTACAATAGAGAATGTAAAGGTCAAAATGAAGGCTACTGGCCACCCTTGTGGCTAATAGAACAATATGTAAGGACAACAATGCTCATTCAATCTACAAAGAACTGAATAGTTGAAAGCTTGTCCCAGTTGTTCATGCTATCATTATTTCATCCAGTTACACTTGAGCTGCTGCAGTAATTCAGGCTATTTAGTTTATCCTTAACATGGACTAACTCTCTCTTTGAACCATGCAGACTAAATCCACACTGATAAGACTTAATTTGGTAAAATTCACAGTTCTGCGTTTTAGCATCCAGTAACTGTTGAAAAGTTTGCTGCCCCACGATTTTCAGTTTGAAAGCAATGAAATCAGACTTTTTGGAAAGATGACAGAGACCCTCTTTTGCTCCTTGATTGGGTCTTATCAGTCACAAGAAGTATTCCCCTGATTTGTTATGCCGCTATAGCATGATCCATCATGTTTGACTACCAGTTGTTAAGTCAACGTGGATAACCAAGTACATTCATTGCTGACCTTTTCTTTTTGTGCAAGCAGGTGTTATATTCTGCCTTTAATCATGTTACTGCTGCGTACACGTGCAGAAGCCATGCCAAGTGCTCAGTGAGTCACGTTATCTGCACATCATGTCATGCATAGATAGAAATGATGTGCAGCATGTGTTCTTCCATATGTGATGTTTTTATGCGTATTTAGTGACGGGCAGCATGATGGTGCACTGGACTCAGATTCACTGGGTTAGGTTAATTGGCAGCTCCCAATTGGCTATAGGTGTGAATGTGAGCGTGACTAATTGTCTGTCTCTCTGTGTTAGCCCTATGACAGGCTGATGACCTGTCCATGGTGTACCCTGCATTTCACCCTATTAATACGGGGTGAAACAAGTCTCCACGGCCCCTTTGTGACCCTGAAATGTATAAAATAGAAGAGGTTTGGACAGATGGATGGATAAACAAAATGTGACCGCTGCCTGATGAATAAAAGGTTCTTGTGTATTTAGTTTAATAGAAGCCTATCCAGTAAGTCTATGCTCCAGTTTTGTTTAGTTAAATTCTGGGACGTCTTGGATGTTACTGAGTACCAATTAGCAGTTTTCTGTGTTTGTATGCCCTCACCCACTTGTGGCTAAAAAAAGTGCTTCAAAACAAGATTTGAAACTAAAGGGTGGCCAAAACTAAATGGTTACAGTAAGAAGAAATCCCTTCATAGGAAATTCAAAAGGCACTGGCATGATACATACTTCCAGTTAAAATACATGAGCCTTAAAGTAGTCCTATCTGTCAGGAATAACAAAGGACAATGCATCTCCATGCACACGAACAAATGAATCACATTTTGTGACTATTTCACAACTCCCCATGAGACTGGGCCATGTTATTACTGCTAGAGGCAGACTTAGAAGGTCATGCTGCTTTCCAACGGTCAGCCTGTCAACTCTGCTAATGGCCGGGGTGCTTCAGTTACCATACGGGTGCATATTATTACCCACCTTCTTCTTCCCTCATTTCTTTGCTAGTCACAGAAAGAGCTTCATTCTAGGAAACAGCGCCCTGTTTTTGTTGAATTTATTGCTAAATGCAAGCATAACATTTTCATTCAAGTGCAAGAAAGTTTTCTTTATCTAAGTTTCCTTCATGTGTACTGCTCATTTCCGTGGCCTCTCACACACACACACTTTAGCTGCTTGTGTGATGAGCTCTTGCCCCAACTCTTGCGGGGTGAAGTCAGTGCACATAACTGTTAATTACAGTCACTGAACTGTTATATTTATACACAAACCCAAGAAAGATAATGGTGAGATTTTCTTCCAGGTTCTTACTTCATTCTTTTCCATAAAAGAATTTCTTAGGATTTAAACTGTCCAGCATTTTACTTTGGTTAAACATTTAAGATTTACAATGACTGGCAAAACTTTATTATGATTGAGACTCTAGTATTACAGCCTTCTGAAATCATGCTTTACATGACATAATGTTGAAGGTTATAAATCACAAAGAGGATTACTTCATTCTGCCTGTTCCTTGACGGTCAAGGCTGCACATAAACTATATGTTCCAGTGTCTGTGAAGGTTCCCAGTCATCCAAGTCATCGTAGTCAAAGGAGCTTGCAAAGAAAAGCGTCTGGACTTCTTTAAGTTACTTGAAGACGTTTCACCTCTCATCCGAGAAGCTTCTTCAGTTCTTCAGAACTGAAGTCCAGACGCTTTTCTTTGCAAGCTCCTTTGACTATATGTCCCAGTACACTGAACCTCCCGAGCTTTCTGCATACTGTATTTTACAAGTTGCGAGAAGGTTTATTGACATTGTTATTTGTCCTGCCTGAGTGAGAGAAATATATATTTAGGAAGATTAATGTCATGAAAGAAGTTGGAGATGATTTTGCCGGTTTACAACAACAGTTACCTCAAGGTGTTTTACATTGCAAGGTAAGGACCCCAAAATGTTAGAGAGCAAGCAGCTCCTAATGGTGGGAACGAAGAGCTCCTATTTAACAAGAATATTCCTACTGGCAGGCTCAGGGAGGGGCAGCCATCTGGTTTGGGGGAAAGAGGCTGTAGCAGCATAAATAAGAGGTGATCACTCCAGACTGAGAGGTAGTTGCACAGGAGAGGGGCCAGATAGCTGAAGGTTCTGCACCACTCTTATTCTGCTTTTTAGAAACTCTAAGAAAAACAAGTAAGCCTGCAGTCTGAGAGTGAAGTGCTCTGATAAAATAACAGGACACCACAAGGCTTTTATGATCTGACGGGGCCTGATCTGACTTTGTATGTGAAAAGAAGAATTTAAATTCAATTCTGGATTTAACAGGGAGCCAGCAAAGAGAAGCCAATATAAGAAAAATATGATCTTTCTAGCTGGTGTTAGTTTTATTATTGGTGTGTTAGATCACACGGAGGCTTTTCAGGCAGCTTTTAGAACAGCCAGATAATAATGAAATACAGTAGTCCAGCAAATGCATGAAGACAGAGACAGTTTGTTTCTAACTTTAGCAGGACTGTGCACACAAAGGAAAGCATTCATAGATATTTGCTTAATGTGTGTGTTGAAGGACGCGTATTGGCTAGAAATTACTCAAAAATTCCTCAAAGTAGTGCTGGAGGCCAAGGTAATGCTTTTATGATTTTTTTCTTGCCAAGTACAATAACCTCTGTTCTGTTTGAATTTAGAAACAAATTTGGGATTTATACAATGTATAAAATAAATATAAATATAGTAAACGTTCATTTTTATTTCTTCAGCCTTCAACCTTAACTGCAGATCAATAACAATGTGGTAGTCACCAATTCCTGAAACCTGGGAACTTGATTTATCGTCTTTTTATGATTTGTTGACAGCTACTAGTGCAAACACGGTGCTAAGATAAGAGCATGTTGACAGACTCTGAAGGTGAATAAAGTGCAGGATAAAAGCGTGTGCAGCTTTCCTGCAACATGACACTGGATTTTACTTACTGCAACATTTACCCATTAGTCAGAACATCGAGCTGCGAATAAGAGTGGAAGAGTCAGATGCCTTTCACTTCACTGTTGCAGTCGTTCAAACATTTCCAAAAGCTATAAAAAAGTGTTATTTTTGTTCCTGATTGTTCTCTGCCACTTCAAATTCACACTTAGAGAGTACAGTCTCACGTTATTTAGAGACTTGCAGTCAGTTAAACAGCGATGAGAGCTTGTGATGGTCTCTTGAAATAGCACCAGTGACATCAACAGTGAATGGCAGGAAGGAAGTTCAACATGAAAGGATGAATGCATTCAGAAAATGGCCTTTACCCAAGTCGCAGACAACAATAGTCAAATGAGCCCGTCCCACATCAGCAATGACGTGATAAAAAGAAATAACAATAGACCGTGGCCACTTTGCAGCCAACATTCAAACAAAATAAAAAACCTCCAAGACTGACCGGATCCACATTCACGTGAGAGAGATGCGATTTGAAGCATAAAGGAAAATAATAACTAAATATATTTTGCTGGATGGTCTGAGATTCACTACTGACAGATCTAACTAGAGCATTTCTTTATAACTGAGATAACCTGAACCAATAAAGGATGCTGCCCTTTAAGAGAGGAAATAGACTAACTGGCCACTTCATTAGGTACACATGCTAGTTAGCCAATCACAAGGCAGCCTACTGAAGTTCAAGCTGAACATCATAATGGGAAAGAAAGATGATTTCAGAAATTGTTGATTTTTAGCTCAAATGTGAATGACCTGAAAAAGAGAGTGAGCAGCAGTTCACTGGATCATTACAACCAAGGCATGCAGAAGGCCATCACACCATGAAGCAGATGGGCTGTACTAGCAGCAGAAGGCTACACCAACTATCACAAGTAACTGAGGCTACAGTTTGAACAGGCTCACCTAAATTGGACAATTGAAGACTGGCAACCTTTCCATGGTGTATCCTATCTCTCGCCCTGCTTAGATAAGCAAAGGAGACCTTAAATTTTTGCTTGTTTTTTCCAAAAATAATGCTACCCCCCGCTTACTTTATTACTTTACTTTATTACTTTATAACCACGATTTTATTTTTCTGCTTCAGAAAAAACAACTGCCAAGTAGTTTCATTTCATTTTAATTCATTTCGTTGTCATTTGATTTTAGTAGGTTTTTTGTACACAAGGTTAGAGAGGCATGGCTGAGATTATTTGGACGTGTGCAGAGGAGGAATAGTGAATATACAGGACAAAGGATGTTGAAAATAGAGCTGCAAGGCAGAAAGAAAAGAGGAAGAGCACAGAAGGTTCATGGATGTAGCAGAGAAGGACGTGCAAGATAGTTGGTGTGATAGAGGAGAGGAGGAAGCTGGAGATAGGGTGAGATTGAGGCTGAAAACTGAGGAAGTATAAAAATACTTACATATGCATATCATACACACATGGTTGGATTACCAGAGAATTATATTTGACATTTAGAAACATATGCACCATGCACTGAAGTTCTCTGGACCACACAATAAGGCTATCATGCCTAGATAGTGTATTTGTGCATGACTGCGTATATGGTCTGTTTAAAACTCATGTTGTTGCCTCTCTAGAGTGAAATAAAGCATGTCATATCACAAATTTGTATTCCCATTCTGGGTACACTGATTTGTGTGAAGCAAGACAGAATATCCGTTGTTTACTAAGGCAGGATGCCAGTGAGGGCAGTAACCCTCATTACTGTTGAACTTTTTTGCATTTTTGTGCTTGAGTGGCCACATCCACTATGACAAAATGATTTTAAAGATTTATTACAGAGATTATAATATACTGATATCAGAAACTGCACTTAAAGTCCATGGAAGTACTCTCTGACAGGTGACAGTCTGAAGAGTATTTTGCCTGCTTTGTACTTTGTCTGCTTCTCACATTTGTGTATTGCAACTTTAATTAAAAGTTAATTTCCCATGCCCTGGCAGAGTCCTGTCAGGGCTGGAAGTCTGACCGAGGCGGGGGGAATTCCTGAGGCCCTGCCATCGACTTCCACGCCTCCATAAAAGGTATACCTGTTAAACACTGGACTGCACAAGTAATAGAATTTTTTTATAAGTAGCTTTTGTTCATGGCTGTGAGTAAAAGTAAGGTTTCAATGTCCTGGAACAATAACATGTTTTTTTGTTGTTGTTGTTGTTGTTGTTTTTTTTTTTTAGCAATTAATATGAAAAGTGTAATTTGTGAAGAGAATAAAAATGTCAGACACTTCTAAGACATGCTGTCACTTAAAAAAAAGAGAAAATATAAGGAAAGGACCACCTGATCACAAGATGATAAATTTACTAAAACTATTGAAAAAACGAACAGAGAGATACTTGATGACATCCACGAAGCATGAAAGGTTTTTTAACGACTATAATAATAACTATAATCGAATTATTTTCTTCATTAAATACAAAAAGTTAGTTTTAAATTTTAGTTTTAAATTCTTTAGTGACAAGCAAATTTACATTTCAGTTCTCCAAAATACCCATTCTCAAAACATATGAAATGCTAAAAGTTGTATTGTGTTAACTGAGTATTGTGGAAAATAAAAATCAAAGTGTTTTAGAAGTCATTAAAATGTGTTCAGAATTTCCAAAATGGATAATGAGTCCTCTCATAAGTCATTACACACTGATGTTCCCTACATGAGCATCCTTAAATAATTTCATTATTAGTGAAATCTGTCAGCATTGGTCTTGGTATCGGCACTGGTGGTACTGGTGCTGTATTTACTTAATACCGGACAGATACCAAAGTTTTCAGTTTTGCACAGCACTAACCACAGCTATATAATGAAGCCTTAGTGTTCTGTTGGCTGTCACCTTCCAGGTGGAATTGGTCAACTGGTGCTTTAGTTTGTGATAGTGGATTGCCACGTTCACCCATAGTTTGCATGGAAACACTGATTTGTCAGCATCTGCTTGCCAACTAAAGTAGTAATGAAACTGTGAACAAATGAGAAACATGACATTCGCCTTCAAAGTAAAAGCTGAAACTTACTGTTAGAACCATCGTATTTCAAAAGCTGTAACTTTTATTTTAAAGCTAAATCTCGTTTCAGTGACGGCATGCTGATAATAGAAGGGAAAAAGATTAATTGTTCAAACTCTTGATGCTGCAACAGACTCTTCAGAACTTCCTGATTGGGGTAAAACTTTTAAATTTGGAGTCCAGGGGATCAAAGTCAAACAGACGTGTGAACGTATGACCTTTTACACTCAGTGTTACACAACATGTGACACTTTATTGACAGTGCTTTGTGCACAAAAACTGGGTGGGGGTTGCTTTCCGACTACTCGAGCTTTCGCTCCTGTACACTCTGTCCCTCTTGCTATAGCTCTGTCTACTTCCATTCCTCCAAGTCCCAGGGCGCTACTGAAATAGAGGAGACATGATGGAAATAATGAGGGTCAGCTCTGGCCTCCAGCCTCCCCTAGCTCCCTGAAACAACTGCTCCACCCTTCCCCTGCAGCCGACCCACCAACCACACCCCGCCACAGGACGAAACCTCAAGTGTGGACATCTCAAATCTCCTGCATTTTAGTCGAAGACCATTCTTTAATTTATGGATCTATATTTATTAGCGTAGAAATCTAGTAGAAGAAAGGAAAATGTGGTATAACTGATCTGCAGTGCATAAAATGAAGTTCTCTACAAGTCGGGACGTTTCAGTGTTTCTTCCTGACATGTTTTCTGCTGAAGGAGTGAAACTAAAACTGCGCAGCATTTGGCAATCGAGGGAAATAAAAGTTTACTTTGCCTGTTTTTCTGTAGTCCTTGCATAAGAAAGCGGTACTGTACAGAAGTCTTACAGCTGAAGGATAAACTTCTGGCTGAGTTTCGCCACAGAGGAGCCCCCTGGCAGGGAATGAAGAAGGAGGAAGAGGAGGAGGGAAAAAAGCAAGAGGAAATTGAATTAGAGACGGGAGACTAAACAGAGTGCTCTGAAAAAAGACACTTCTTGCACTACAGTTTTTTGTCTCTCAGTGTATTGTAGATTTAAATAGATATCATGTTTTGTATTGCTGGCTTTCAAGTCAAAGATTAGCTGTGGGAAATGTCTGAACACATTTTTATTGTTATTGTTATTTTATTCCACTGACCAAAAAAAAAAAAGAAAGAAGAAAGGGCTAAAACCTATAGGCTATAAACTGTCATATGCACCCATAGCAGTGATGAGTCATGCTGTACATAATGTAGTTAAAAAAGATGTGTTACAAAGAATATGCAGT
Organism: Neolamprologus brichardi; assembly: GCF_056152115.1. Lineage (NCBI taxonomy): Eukaryota > Metazoa > Chordata > Actinopteri > Cichliformes > Cichlidae > Neolamprologus > Neolamprologus brichardi. Next base: position 20,414,403 of record NC_142117.1, on the reverse strand, counting down.
ATCTGGTTGCTAAAATTAGCCAACACAAAAAGAAATTTTACTGGGTAGTTTTTGTGCTTATGAATATATCTTTTTTTGTAGCATGATACAAGAACTAGGCATTACATAGGTGTGTCTTGAGGAACTTCTGTTCTTGAACTGCCATTTTTAAAATACCTCTGCTGTCATTAAGGAAGTCATTAAAGGACTTTTACATCAGACCAATGCACTTTGCAGCATCAAAGGGAGAGAGTGAGCACTGGCTGACAGGATCTCTATTTCCCAGAATAGAAAGTGAAGTCAGCTGAAGTGTGTGTGAGAGAGAGAAAGTGAAGAAAAGAAACACAGAGCTAATGAGAAACGTGGGGGTTCACAGACTCTGGAAACCTCATACACAGTCACACACTCACACTTGCTAAGATGGAAACACATATTCATGTTTCGGTGTTCCAGTTACAAACATGCAATGCAAAAAACAGGTGTTCATTAATATACTGAAGCTTACAGTGTACCGAAATCACAGCAAATTCACATATTGATGAATACAAACATTTATACACGCTGTCACATAAATACACTAACTGCCCTTTTAGCACAGATGATAAAAACAAACTCGGAAAGAATACTTAGGTCCTATTTGAACATACTCAACTGAAAATAGCATTTTTTTCAGATAAGATGTCTTAGAAATTTCCCATTGATTCTGTATCATGTTACATAAAAGCCTGCATAAATATCATACAGTTTTTGCTCTGCTCCTTTACCCATTTAAAAGGCAGCCATAAGTCATAATCAAGAACAAAATGCCATGCGGACTTAGCATGAGCTTCGTACTAGAGACTCGAGCAGGTCTGGCTCCCCTCAAATAAATAACACAATTTCACAGACACACTTTACTGTTTATTTTCATTCATTTAAAAAGGTTCAGCCAAGACAAATACAAGTGTTGAATCAGATCGATTGCAAAAGCAAACCTATCTGTCTGTGCTGATGTGGCTAAATCAACCCTGTTGTTAGTGCTACACATCTCGTGATAATGCTGGAGGGGGGAGGGTGTGTGTGTGTGTGTGTGTGTGACTGGAAAGGAGCCACAGTTTACTAAAAGCTCTATGTGCCATGGGCAATAGCCCAAACATCCTCTCTCCTGCAGCATCTCCAAACAGCATGATAAGGGCCAGTAATTTAGAAGAGAGATAGGTGTAGTATGAGCAATAGATTGTAAAAACTAATGGAAATTCTAAACTGGCATCCATTAATTTTTTTTTTTTTTTTTTTTTTTTTTTTTTTTTGCATGTCAGGGAGGAGGGACTGTACCCCTCCCTTCCTGTCTGTTATCCAGGCAATAACAAGTGCAAGAATATGAAAAGCAAACAAGTTTAGGGATGTTTTCATTCTTTTCCCGTTTTGAATATCTCATCTCCAACAATGATGACTCTGTTGCTCTTGTTCTTTTTTAATATTTTAGTCAGCTGCTTACTTTAGAAACTCATTTCCATTGCAAATATATTCAACAAAACCCAGATGCTGGAAGAGTAAAATTTGGTTAACAGCATCTGCAGAGTAATAAGAGCATCCAGGGACTATATTGCAGCTTTCATGCAAAGAACCGGGGCGATGCTTGAATGATTTTTCAAAGTGCTCTTTCACATCAAAATGTGGTTTAAAGCTGCTATCTTCAGGCAGAAATTGAAACCTCTGAAACATATATCCCAATTAAGCTTTTTATAAGCTTTTAAAAGCAACAACTTTGCTGGATTTATGAAAAAAGTACAATTCAAATATTCCATAGCAGAACTACGTAAGAGCACAAATCTAACACCAAGATTGTGGCTCTAACAAGGTCCAAACACAGAACTATCAAACAGTGTGGAATTCAGATAACCAAAACAGCAAAAGCCCTCACACTTTGTAGCTGACACAACCATTTATGGTAGACAAATGCATCCCCAGCTCAGATCTCCCAGCAGCGTAGTGCATCAATCACGCTGGTGGAGGGTGATATAAAGAGCGGAACCCTCAAATGTAGTGCAATAGAGTAGAATAGAAGAGCAAACCCTCAGGAAAGAAAGCAGCATTAATTTCAGAAAAAGAGAAAAAGAAATGAGCAAACTGAGCTGTTAGTGCATGAACAGCACAAGCACGGTTGCAGCGACTTTTGGCTGATATGAAATGACAGGCTTTTTACTGAGGTAAGAGAGGGCAAAGGTAAAGCAATGGGGAGCACTTTGCCCTGCCATGAGGCTTTTAAGAGCTTCGGTGAGGGTTGGCGTAACTTCATTAGTGTCCCTGGGCGGCAGTGAGAGCAGGTGGACTGCACTGAAGGACTCGAGGGAGGAGAAACAATCCCATCTGCAACTAAACAAGCAATTACAATTACAGTTACAAATAGTCTGTGCCACCTGCGTCGGCTATGACAAATAGAAGGCGGATGAAGATTACTGTGCAATTACGATGTCTATCTAAGCCATCTATCTAGGTGCTCGTGGTATAAATGTGTTCTTCCTGGTTGCTTTTATTTTGTGCGTGTACGTGTGTATTTGAGTGAGATTTTGCGGAGGTGGAGATCACACTGCTGTCTGCCGAACAACAGGGAACGAGTGAGGGCAATGGGGGCACTCATTGATCTGGACACTGAGCATACAAACACACACACAGAGTTAACTGTGTGGAATAGAAAGATTGCCTATTTGTTGCTACGGCAACAGTTTGATTAAGTTCTTACACCCAGAAGGGAGTGCTCAAAAACAGAAATTTCCATTAGTATGCATGTGACAGAAAACACACGCTCTCTGTAGAGAACATGGCAATTTAGATAAGTGGGGGTAAAGTATACTTAGTTAAAAGGGTTAAAAAAAAACACTAATGATGAGCAATAAAGATTTTTTATAGACTAAATATATCCAACAAACCTGGATAGATCTGAATTAAACTGTTTACAGAAGTAAATGTTTGCTACTTATGAAAAAAAAAAAATCCATAAACCAGTTTTAAATCTGTTATCTGAGAGACTGTGGCTGTTCTGGGGGCATCATATACACCTGTATATAGAGCCTCTTTTTGTACTTACAACTATCTCAGTTTTTTCGCATTTTGAAAGGTTTTATTTCAAAGCTTTTTAGTAATGAGCCACCATAAAAATGTGTTACAACCCTGTTTTGTTGGGACCCAAACAGGGACAATCCACTTAACCAACAACAACCTCTTGTTATTGCTGTCTGACACTCTGTGAAAGAAGCTTAATACTACACTGGATGTAGTGTTCAGATGTGGAGAACCTATATGGTATATATGATCTTAATAACCAAAGGGCTGCAATAATTCTACAATAGAAACTGTCAGTAATTGATGCATACTTTTTTCGGATGACTTGTGAATCTTTTGTCCTCTAGCATCAGCTAGTGGATGGTAGAAGCTATTGTCAAAGTGTCAATACTATACATCTACAGGAATATAGCAAAGCATTTGATATTTGCTCTGCTTGCCATTAGGGGGAGGCCTTATTCTTTTCATTTCCAGCTGTGGGTAGCCTTGGGGCAGCTCATTACTTTTACTGTGGCTGAGACAGCGAGAGTCTGGAAGCAAACTGAAACTAGTGCTTTTCCTCCACATTAAGGATATTTAATACACTCATTTCTTTTTGCCCTCTATATTTGTGTGCACATTACATATTGATGTCTTTCTTCATTTCTTTTTACTTATCTACTCTCTCTATAATGATTCAGTTATTTGGCCATAATCCTTTTTTTTAATAACTGTTGTGTTTATACAGTTGTACATAAGCAAAAAATCCACCTAATCCTGGCACCGAAATATTTTGCAGTGATTCCAACAGTGCCATCATGTGGCTAGTTTAGTAACTCACAGTGTGATGAACGCCGTCCACACCAGTGATTCAGTCACACAGACCTTTTGATTTTAACCAGCATCGAGGACGCACTAACGGCCTGAGTATCTGGGAAACAGTACCAAGATTTAATTCTGAGTTGATGATTATAACTATGTAAAATATGTGTATGTCTAGGTTCTTCCGTGTACTTTTTTCACTGTGAATAGAGTCAGCCAGAGGGAAGACATCATGAAGCACTAAGTGCATATTTTCAGAAATGTTGTAACGTGAAGGTAACGTCTATTTATGTGTGTGCACACACTAAAAATATCCACAGTGTCTTCCCTGCTGGCAATATATTAGGAGATTATTTGATCCCTAAGAAAAAAAAGCAAAAATACAAACTATTGCCCCTCAATAATGGTGACATGCCCAGAGTTTATTCTGCCTCATGCCTTAGGACAACTGGAATAGCTTCACCGCTATGACCACGAATTGCACAAGTGATTGCAAAGTGGATGGATAGTGCTCCCTTAATTCTTATGCAGACTACAGTTTGCAGGCTATTGGTCCCTCATTCGCGTTTTTGTCTCATATCATGCAAACTTCAACAAAATAATGCAACTGCAAGATGTGCTTTGGCATTCAAAATATAGCTGCTACCTGACACACGGGCTGAGTGACATAGTCAGTGTGGTTTTCCACCTATATATTTATATGCCAACACAGTATTGCACAAAAGGCTTTTGCCAGACTTTTTTAAGTGGTGTTGAGCAATATTTCTCAGGCTTTCTGACAATCTTTCTCTGGACATTAGTTTTCACTCATTTTGAGTCGACTCCTAAATATTCTTATATTTAAAAGAATATTTGTGCATTAAGCCACTTAGCACTGACCTGAATCATTTAACCTTTCAGTTGATTTTCAGTCCATTTACTGTTCACCAAACCGTCATTAGAAATTGTCTCAGTGGGAGAGAAGCTGTTCTTAAGGAACTCAGAAGGGAGAAAATGCTGAGACACAAGAAAATAACTGAAAATCAGAGGCAACAGATTTTATGGAGGGGCAAATCTACATTATTCTAATGTTTTTTGGTTCAGACTGTCACAACAGTAAGTGTCTTTAGCCATGTGTAAAATGTAGTAGGGGCTCTGTCATGGATTGGGACTGCATTTCAGCCAGTGGTGTTGGGCATCTTGTTAAAATTGTTGGACTTATAAACACAGAAACATTCTAATCAAATTTTGATCCACCATACAATACCACGTGTAAAACATCTGATTGACAGTATAGTGCAGTCAAAGCATAAAACAGAACTCATTATTGGCAGTGTGGTATCACCGTGGTGGACAACAGAACAAACACCAGACAAAGAATTACTTGGATATTACATGGTTATTACTTTGGTAATTGCATAGTAATAACTTAGAAATTACCACATTATTACGCTTTTGTTTCCCCTTGTTACCCTACTATTACCCCTTTATTACCGAGCTGTAATATTAAGTGCTTCCATTGCTTTTTATTCTCTAGTAATTATCATAAACTATGCTTTAAATTTTTTTTGCCATTGTAGATCTATCCTTTCTCTTTCAGGTACTGAAAATGCTGACTTTATTCTGTCCACCAGAGTCTGGTGGAGCTTTAATCCACTGCATTTGTAGATTCCATCATCATTGGATCAAATGTAATATGTTTCTGTAGGATGATTTTTTTTTTGTTTAAAAAAAAGGGAAGGATGCTGCTTTGAAGAAAGGTGCTATGTTTTTTGAAGGTCTGTTTGTTTCCTCAAACTGAAAGTTGAGTTATTATAATCATTCAAATCTAAGGACAACAGAAGGATTGAAATATCTACCGAACCTTTTAGTCAGGATCAGGTAGATGCAAACCCTGACACCCACCCACACCTACACATGCATATACATCACACACAGTGACACAAACAAACAAATGAGTTCAGGTTTACTGAGGTCTGTTTATGTGTCTGGCAGCCACATGCATCACTGGCTGGTTTTGACTAAACCAATCAGCAAATGGCTCACTTGGCATTTCCTTTTACCGCAGCAAGTGACCAAAAAGACTGTAAAGAATAAAGAAAACAATGAAAGGTGCACGAACGAGTGGGGGAGACATCAGACCACTTACTACAGTGACGTGGATTTCCTAATTGTACGTCAACCAGAAGAGCTGTGTCACGCTGAACGGACCAATAGGAGGCACAGAAATGGGGCCATTTATGGCATCAACGCTGGCATGAGATGAGAGCTGCTTGCATGAGGGAGCTTTCCATTGAGTAGACAGACGGAAGGAGCATACAGCAATTCTCCAGTCACTGTTAATACAAAAACACAACCCACATGCACTACACCTTTCCACCAACAGCAGGTGGATGTGCGTGCTGTAGATCAGCTTGAAATAAATCCACACAGTTCAATTCTTGCAGAATAAATGATATGAATGTAACGTGTCTCCTTCTGTAAATGTGCTGTTGCTAAATTAAAGGTTTAAAACAACCTTTAATAGAAAAATTCATATGCATTTGTCACAGTTCTGGGTCATTTTCACCCAGCATTTTCTGTTTCTTATGTTTTGGTGTTTTTCTGTATTATGATTTATGTCTGATTCTTTAGCTATCCTGTGTTGATGAGTATTATAAATCGATGTTTCAGTTTGGTTCTAGTCATGAGTTTAGTTTGATGTTAATTCTTCTTTAAGTCTCTGTCGTCCCTGGGTTCCATGTGTTATATTCTTTCAGTCTGCCTCTTAGTGTCAAGTCTGCGTCTTTGTGATTTGTTTCGTGTTTTCTGTTTTATTTTGATAGTCCCAGTCTGATGTCAGTGTGTTCAGTTTTACTTCTCCCCTGTCTCATTAGTCTAATTTCTCCCAGCTGTGTCTCCCTCCTGTTTCCCGTTCCCTGATTACTCCCAGTGTATATAAGCCCTGTGTTTCTCTTTGCTCTCTGTTGCGTCGTTAACGTCTGCTCACCCTCAGATTTCACTGTGTGTTCCGTTACCTGTTATGCCTGCCTGTTAGTTTATTTTCCCCCAGTTAGTAGTTAGTTAGTCTTCTGTTCAGTCTGCAACCTGCAATAAAGCTGTTTATTTTGAGTTCAACTTTGCCTCAGTGAGTCCTGCATTTTGGGTCCTTCCTCCCTGCCTGCCTGCACACAGCCATGACAGAACAACGCGACCACAACCTGGACCCAACGGATTCATCCTGGGAGTGTGATCTCTCCCGCATCCACAGCCTGGTCAAGCGGATTTCCCACACTAAGGACGCTAAAGTGATGGCAATGGGATTAACGCTATTGAAGCGATCCTGGAGGGGAATCCTCATCTGCACCCGCTAAGAGGATTTATGGGCTTGATGGACCAGCTGCACGAAGCCCAGGAGGTGCTACAAGCTCGGGAGCTCGCAGCTTTCACCCGTTCCCGGTAGTCTATCCCAAAGCCCCCGCCACAGCAGCAGCGACACACGGAGCTTTCCGCTACACACCAGCGACCGCCATTGGAGAGAGGCGTCTCAACACAGCTGCCGCGGAATTCCTCCTCGTGCCATTCTGAGCCTAACTCACCGGCCTCCTTGGCAGCAATGTGGTCAGAGGATGAAGAGCAAGCCTTCATCGCTCCACCATCACCAGTTTCCTCCATCACCTCCGTTCCCTCATCGGAGAGGAAACGCCGTCGTTCACGCCGCGGGCACCCCTTAACTCAGCCAGATTCTGGGACTTCTGAGCAGCCGGCTGGGGTGAGTGACAAAAACACCAACTCTGTTCCATCTGAGGGGGGCTGTTTCATCAGGAGACACAAATGACTCTGTTCATGCTCCTTTAGAGCCTAGAACTAAGGCGAGCTCAGCCAGCCTGCAAAAGACTGTTTTCCTGTTCACTCAGAGCAGAAGTATCTAAGACTGTTTCCTCTAAGCTCTTCCAGCTAGTTAAACCGTGTTTCAGGGACTCAGGAGGACCTACTCCATCCCCCATTTCACTTGGACTCCAGCAGCCACCAGCTCAGTTAGCTGCCCAGCAGCCACCAGCTCAGTCTTCCACTCCACCACCTGCTTTACAGCCATCATTACTGCTTTCAGCGAAGCCGGTAGCCCAGTTAGCTGCCTGGCCTGTTGCTCAGTCGCCAACTCCACCACCATTTTCTCCTCAACCATTACCTCAGTCCTCTGTTCAGTTGCCGTTAGCTCAGTCTCCGGTGTCCGCCGCTACCCGTAGCTCAGTCTCCGGTGTCCGCCGCTACCCGTAGCTCAGTCTCCTGCTGAGCTGCCCTCTTCACTCACTCATGCTAAACAAAGAGATGCACTCATTAAGACTGTCTTGTTCCCTCAAAAGCTGGCTTCTCTAGAGAGTGTAACTCTCCCCAGGGCCTCCCCAGAGGCTGAGCTTCAACCCTCAGCTGACTCTGGACCCCTGGAGACCAAGAAGCTAGCACAACCCGTGTTACCTGAGAACTCTGAGCCCTCTCAGCAATCATTCTCCGCTGAGAGCCCGGGAGAGTTAACCCAGTCACCTCCGCCCTCTGTTGGGAGTTTCTGTGAACTCTTTCAGCCAGCAGAGGACTGCACCTTGCTGTCAGTGCCTGAGCCAAACCTATGTGCTGCTCAGCTCCAGTCAGCGTCAACCTTGCCAGAAGCCTCCATGCCTGCTGGAGGGTCCAAGGGGCCCGTTCAGCAGCCTGCTTCCGCTGGAGGGTCCGTGCAGCCTCGGCATCTGCCCCGCCTGGTGCGGCCTCGGCATCTGCCCCGCCTGGTGCGGCCTCGGCATCTGCCCCGCCTGGTGCGGCCTCGGCATCTGCCCCGCCTGGTGCGGCCTCGGCATCTGCCCCGCCTGGTGCGGCCTCGGCATCTGCCCCGCCTGGTGCGGCCTCGGCATCTGCCCCGCCTGGTGCGGCCTCGGCATCTGCCCCGCCTGGTACTGCAGGTGCCATGCCACCTTCAGGTCCACGTTTGCCGCCTCAACATCGTCGGCCGTCTGCCAGGCAGCTTATTGGGCATCATCGCCACCGTGCGCAACCTCCTGACTGCCACCACTGCCTTCCGCGTGGCCGACCTCTAGACCTGTTTCACCTGTGCCGCCGCCGCCGCCGCTGCTTTTCACACAGTCGGCTTCCTGAACTAAACTGTTTTGGCCGCATGCATTGTCGGCCTCCGGGTAGGCCCTCTGAACTGTTTGCTGGTTCTGTTTTTCTTGTGCTCTAGTATTTTTGGTTTGTCTTTGGACTTTGTTTTTGTTGTTTGTTTCCCATTCCCTGATTACTCCCCAGTGTATATAAGCCCTGTGTTTCCCTTTGCTCTCTGTCGCGTCGTTAACGTCTGCTCACCCTCAGATTTCACTGTGTTCCGTCACCTGTTTTGCCTGCCTGTTAGTTTATTTTCCCCCAGTATAGTTAGTCTTCTGTTCAGTCTGCAACCTGCAATAAAGCTGTTTATTTTGAGTTCAACTTTACCTCAGTGAGTCCTGCATTTTGGGTCCTTCCTCCTTGCCTGCCTGCACACAGCCATGACAGTATTAAAATATGGCACTATTTTGGACATTTGAGAAGCATAATAATGATGATGATATTTATGTGCACACTCCTGACTAACCTTCACGTGAAATCATACAAAACACATACAAAACACATACATCACCATATGGAGGGAAGCAAGGACCATGAAGGAATCCAGTTAGCCCTATCATGTTTCTCACCTCAAAGAGCCCACTCTCACACACAAAGCGCACACACGGGTGGTGATGAAGTGGCTACTCCTCCTTACTCATGAAAAACAGTGAAGACCACAGTACAGTATCTGTATTTTCTTCTTCTCAGTATGTACCTATGTGGTGTAGGTAACTAAAATGATATTAGACATTCAAAAGCTACTACTCTAATTTGAGAGCTTGGAAATAAAATTTCAACCTTTAACTTTTAATAACCTCTAAAACCCAAGTTTGTCAATCCAAAACTGCAACCAGGAACAAGCCATCATTCATGGCCGCTGATGAACATGCGTATACAGAGTGTGTAAATAGCGCTGTTTTCAGTGTGTCAACAGTAACAACAGTGTTAATGGTACAATTTATTGATCCCATGCAGGTAGAAATAAGGAGCCATGCTCCCATGTTCATTAAGTGAATTGCGAATGAGTGTTGGTTAATCTGAAACCTTATAAGACCTTGAAATCCCATCATTTTCTGTGTGCTGATCCTTGAGGCACCGACAGTGACGCTGTAGAGCACAGACACAATACATGCATGCAAAATGCAAACCCACCCACAGACTCAACAGTACTGATTGGTTTCCACAGTCAGGGGCCGGGTTTTCAGAGAAATGTTTTGTGACTGTGCATGAAATTTCAGCATGGCATGAATCACCAATGCTGGATACCCTAAGATGGGACGTGAAGTGTTGCTACGTCTCCACAAACGTAATCAGTGAAATAGCTGAAAGCCACTTGGCAGAGATGTTTTAAGTGGCTGGCTATGTGGTTATGATTTCTGGTTGTTGATGGATTTCCAAGAAATTTAGCAGCTATTGCAAAGAGTGTGGTCACGAAACGGCCTCATAGTAAGGGGTAATGATTCTGCTATAAGCTCAGAGTAACTCAGGGAACAGCAGCAAGTGAGCTTCACAAACTTATAGAAATACCTCTGGGGGCTGTGGGAAATTTATAACCACACAGACTGATGCGAACCAGCCGTTCTTCTCAAGACAGGACACGTGGAGTGCCAGCTTATCCAGACTGTTCTCACATTGTTGACATAATGTGCAGATGTTTGGACTCTTCTTTTCTCATATATGAAGAAACAGACCACATCATTTTAGTAATAAATTATTTTTAAAACATTTCCCTAATATATAAAGTTTTGGGAACACACTGTTAAAAATAATGTATAAGAGACAGGCCAGCTTCAATCATGTATAATAATACTGATGTATTTAACATGGGAACTTGTTCTGAAAAAGTTCAGATGAGGACCATAAATAATGCCGTTCCTCTGTAGAGGGTGACTCCCCGGGATTTTACTGTGCATTAATCTGCATTTCCATCGACCCTTTTTCTTGCTTTCTCACCCTCCCCCTGCTCGCTGTTGCTGTGAGTCCATGACTCCTATGGGAAGGTGTTGAGACGATAAGAAACAGACAGTCTGGAAAGCAGGAAGAGGCAGAAAGGGGGCAGGGTGAAGTGATGAGGCCTTTACAGCTGCGTGTAACGGTTCCTTTGCTCGCTATTCATTATTCCCAGGTGCATGTAAGACAAATCCCGGTTTTAGTGGAAGAACACATGTGTGCACAGGCACTCGAACACATGATGCACAGATTAGGATAAACTGCTAAATATATCATGAGTGACTTTAGCATTTTGCGAAAGAGTCAGATCGCCAGGTGGTGCTTTTTTTGTTACATAACACTGACGTGCTGTTCTTTTCATAGACTACTTTACTAAGAAAAATAGCAGAGTGGGACACATTAGAGAGAAACAGGAAGAAGCACACGGGGGAGTGAAATGTTTGACTTTGTAATGTCTTTATTTATGAAAGCTGAAAAGCATACAGTTATGCTTGACCTGAAAGCTGCTCAGCACAGCTTCAGTCCTGTGCCATTTAGTCAGTACCACTGTGATGGTTGCTGTGAGGCAGCAGGGAGTGTTACTCATTTACCGGAGTGGTTGTTTTTTTTCCTGTAGTCCTGAGGATTTAAAGAAACAAGTGTATGAACACAAACCCAACAGACTTTCCATGGTGTGCAGATATTCGCCCTTTGTGTGTGCATGTCTGTGTTTATCAGTGTGTGTTTCTATGATCCATATATTTTGTATTATATACAGCCACAAGAAGGAAAATTCACAATTAAGAAATTAGCACTGAAACATAAAAAAGTAAATAAAAACAGCTGCTGTTATCATTGCTTACACTCCCCTTCTCTTTTACTGTTTGTGCAAGTTGCAATAATTGTCATTTGGCTTTTGGATGGAATGGAACTTGCCCATAACATCTGTAAGACAAAAATAGGAAGCACTGCCGAGCTTTATACACCGAGCCAAAGAATTTCAGTCTAAGTGCACTGGCTGCCGATGGATATGTATGAGGTGATCTGAGATGGTTTGAAGAGGAGAGCGACAGGAATATTAATGCCAGAGCAAATTTGTTTGGCAAGACGTTTGGCTCTTAACATGTTGTGTATCCTTAATTGGAATCCTTTGAGCCAAACGTAATATGTTTGCATTATCTGGTACGGTGCCGTATGGCAAATAGGGAATAATCAAAATCCCAAAAAGAAAACTATGTTTTACTGTGCAGGTGCATCCATTGCATAAAGACGGGGATTATTGTAATTTTAACAAATGTTGACCTACATCCATGTCATTGCATTAAATAAGCTGCTTCCTGTGTGTTTTGATGTGATTATCATGACTGATCCAAATCATATCTGACTGATAAACTCAAAACTGTTCTTACCTGAGGGTTCAAATCAGTTCATAAGATGAGCGGCAAAAGTGTCACTGAATTATTAGTGTTTATGTTGATAAAAAGTAAATAAAGGGGGGGGGGGGGGGGGGGGGGAAGCAGTAAATCTATACTTTAATGTCTGTTTGATACAAGCAGCCCCACCTCAAACCAGCCATTGTCCAGGTTACTGGCTGCTTTGATGACTTCTGCATCTCCCTGTGTAATTTGAATTTAGCAAGTATATGCATTTCACAAGATTACAAACAGTTTCACTGTATGCTAAGCAAAAATCTGTCTAATACAGTCCTGCATTATAAATGCTCAGCTCTATATTCTTTCACAGATATCCTCCTGAGTTTGCCCAAACATCTGTTTGTGGACTGTAGGTGAAGGCCAGATGCACTGGTTGGGTGTCTGTAGTGATGTGGATGCTGTGTACTAGTCCTGTTGTGAGAGAAGCGAGTATGAACATGAAGACGTCAATTTACTCTCCTACCCTCACCTAGTCTCGCTAGCTCTGGGTAGTAACCAAAAGAATGAGATCGCTGATGCAAGCAGTGGAAATGAGCTTCCTCCAAAATGTGTCTGGGTCACCTTTGAATTGGGAGGGGGGTGGGGGGTCAGAATAGATCTGCTACTCCTTCACATTGAGAGGAGCCAGCTGAGGTGATTTGGACAACTGATTAGGATGCCTCCTGGGCGCCTCCTAAGGGTGGTGGAACTCAGTGGTGGAAGATAGACAGAGACGGATAGATAGATAGAGTCACAGATATATTGTATGACTGTAGCTGGAGTCGGTTTTAAAGCAACAGTGACAACTTTAAAGAAAATCTAATTCTGCCTCATTGGTATTTTCTGAGACCATACTTTCAATAGTAAAACTGTTAACCCCTCTCCATTCTCTAGGGAGTTTGCATTCTGATCCCTTGAATCCAGTCAATACATAGCAAACAGCTTGATGTAAAGACAAATAGATTTCTCTTTGAGGTTTAGCATTTACTGAGAGATTGAGACAAGGTGATGCACAGGTATTTGTCTTTGTGTTCCGCTTTCATTCATAATATGAGTTCTGGGCTTCTCTCATCACATGAGCAGTTGTAATAAAGCTCGCAGCAGTAATAATTCGGGAATTTGCCCTCACAGTTTTTGTATTAAAAATAAATGTCAATATGTGTATCTTTCTGTGGTAGGGATAGAGCTCATAATGAACAAAAAAATAGTCCAAGCATTTACAAAATCTGCAGAGTCTGCAAACCGGGACAAAATAAAGGGAGGTCATGATGTTAAAATGAAACAAGAACTGTGCTAAATTGACTTGTTCCGTCACTTGCAGTAAAATCAGCAGGGACCGGAGGTCTGAGCCCTCTTGGTGGATATGAATGTTGCATGAAAAATGGCCACTGCCAAAACACACACATAAAAGCACAAACAAACAAATCCTCCCTGGAAGCAACATACCACCCCTCTATAAGAGTAGCTGTTACGGAAAGACAGATGACTAGCATCCAGACAGTTTCCTGCTCCTCAACTGACTAAGAGTCGTTTGTATGGATGCTGCATCCCCGTTTTGTTCCTGGTGGGTGTATTTGCCTCTGTGTCCACATCTGTGTGTCTCTGGTTGTGTGTGTGTTGTGTGTGTGTGTGTGTGTGCGTGTTTTTTTTCTCCCTCTTTTTCTTTCTGTGCTGGTGTTACAGTTCATGCATGTGCAGCCATGCATGCAATTGTACAAGTGTCTTGTCCTGTCTGCCTGAATACATCTTCATTTGAGCATTTGTCTTTGCCGGGAAATGTTTAAGAACTGCAACTGCAAGCCATGATTTCAGCTTTAAGGGGGGTATTTGCACCTTACTAAATATTTTATGAAGACAATAAGGGCTGTCTGCCTGCCTGTTTAGCTATTGATAGTTAAATGTTTTCAGACACATAATCTTTAGTCTTTATACCAGTTTCCCAAACTACTATGCCAGAAGTCATCACATGTATATACTCACATGTGCATACATCATATGTAGTCCCTTTAGCATTTTTTTTTTATTTCATTAGAGTACATTGCCGTCCCTTCTCCTATTTTTCTCCTCACTGGCCTATATTTTTTGTTTGCTTTGTCTAATATAAGACTTTTGGAAAGAGATAAGCTTTCGGTTTATCATAATGTGCTGCTCTGAGTGCACTGAAAACCACATCATTAGCGAGTAAAACCTGATAATTATTCTTCCAGCTGCCCACACAGAGCGACATATGCTGCAGCAGAGCAAACAACAACAAACAAAACATTATTTTGAATAGCAAACAGGTATAAATAGACAATTAGCATAATGTTCAAAAGAACAACTCTCACTAGATGGGATACTTAACCCTGAGGACAACAAGAGGCCGCGGGAGTTGTCCGCATAAATACACACAAACGCACAGCCTTTTGATACACCTCTGCACACACCCACACACCTGCCTCTTTTTTCATGTCTTGTGAGCCCAATTGACCAGACAGTTTTTTTTTTGTTGCACCACAGATGCAAAATATCCATTTGCATATTAATCATTGAGTAGATGCAGCATATTATTCTTGTACTGAATTATTGAATATATGAATTAAACACTAACATCCATGGTATGTGCAGTTGCTGGCTCACTGCTCTAAGATGGCTGATGGACATCTTGGTGGCATAATGAGCTTTGTGCCCAAAACTGGATTAACCTTTGTTTGGAAAAAAAAAGTCAAAGAGTTGTGTGGTAAATAAAGCCCTTTTAAACACACTTTAACCCAAACCGTAAGCGTTCAAAAGTAATGGGATAATGTTACATGATTTTCAGGCAGCTGTGTGCTATTCGAACAAAGGTACGGACAACAAAAAAAAAAGAGCTTTACAATAAGGAGACATTGTCTAAAGGGCTGCAGAAGTGATTGTGAGAACAATGAAGGAAGATAAAGAGGCTCAAAAAAATGACATTTATTGGAGGGGGCATCAAAGGTTTGCAAAGACCAACATTTGCATTTGCAGCTTTTAAAAAATCAATTCTAATCAATAACCAGCAATAATCACTAACCAGCTGCAGGGCTGACCCTCAATACATTTGCACTCAATTCTGCAGTTAAAAGCTGGGAAAACTGTGTCATGGTGTTACATGAAAAAATATGGCATCGTAGCTGTAATACAGTCGCAGACTATTCTATATATAGGGTTTATTTATTTAAGTGGGATTTCTCAAGCACAGCAGAATGAGTAGCCCTACATCTTGTCTGTGTGTGTGTGTGTGTGTGTGTGTGTGTGTGTGTGTGTGTGTGTGTGTGTGTGTGTGTGTGTGTGTGTGTGTGTGTGTGTGTTATCCCAGCAGATCACAAAGGTTTGCAGAAAGCTGGACAAACACAGCAGGAGAAGGTCAGGCAGAAGTGGTAAACACACAGCAATGGAGGAACTGTACACAAATAAATTAAACTGAGACCAGTGGTGGAATACAGGTAGAAATCCTGGACACAATGTTATGTACACAACAGCCACTTTTTGAAATAAACCAGAATTGTCCTGTAAGTAACACACATACATAGACGCACACACCCACACTTACAGCCCTGATAAGCTTCTTTTTTTTTATCCATGGATTCCTGAATGGTTAGCAGGCACAGCTTATCACACTGCTGACGCAATGCCATCCCGCTGCCCAATAAAGACATTCTTTCAAGTTTGACTAACAGGGACTGACTGGTTTGGTTGTGTTTCCTGATCTCGCCTGATGAGCTCAGGGAGCACTTGGAGAGACAAGACTGAGCAAACCTTACTATGGCTCTTCTTCTTGTGAGAGAATTATAGCAAATTTCTTTTTTTTTTTTTGCTCTTTGTGAAGCACAAAAACATTTAAACTCATATTTCATAAATTTCTCTTCTCTGTTACCACACACACAGAAACTTATAACGACACGGGTATTTGAGCTGCAAGTTTCAGGTCATTAGTGGTGAGAACTGGCCACTGTTGGAAAGAAGCAAACAGGATATGGCAAATGTTATGCTGCACTAACTCATAAACAAATCTTAATCCATCATATGGTAACAGTAAACAGAGTGGACTGAACAAGGAGCATGTGTGTGCGTGGTGCAAGCTTGGATTTTGCATGTGTGCATAGCAGGAAGTTCATATTTTCCTATGTTGAAAAGCAGTTCCAAGAAGTTCCACTGAATGTAGTTAAAAACAGAATAAATTTCATAGTTTGCTAGTGATGATCCCGCCAAGCAATTTGACACTATTTGCCATTTAGGATACGACCACATAATTGTAGATGTCTCAGCTAAATTTAGACACCGCAAGTGTGGAAAGTGAAATGTTTGGTAGATGCTAAAAGGACACAAACAAAGGTCAATGTTAACATTTGATGCATTCTTTGGAGCTTTTGTTATTTTACATTTATTTACATTTACAGTCCATACAGTGACCTAACAGCTGAAAAAAATATCTACTAGATTTTTCATTTTTCATTTACAAATTCCATAAAAAAAGGTCTGTATTTGAACTGTGTGCTTATGCAGGTTTTTATGAGCTCTCAATTTCTCAAAAAAGAAGAATGAGCATTAAAATAATTTTGCCCAGAGCAGTGCTTAATATACTGTAGATGTGTACTCTATGTGCAATCTTCCTGCACATCCACGGCTTTAATGCCTCTGTTCCAGATACAAAAACAAACACAGAAAGTCATTATACTTCACTGTGGTTTTTTTCACAATGTAATAAAGGTCTTGTATAAGAGTTGCATGCTTCTGAACCATTTTGTCGATCAAACTCAGCTTTTTCTAAGACATCCTCGGGCCACTGCTGATTTGGTGGGCTTTGTTTAGAACGAGTAAGTCATGGGTCTTTGGAAGGCGTGCTGTAATTGAAACGGTGCAGTTTGCCCATCCAAGCTTTACGGTGTCGAAGGAGCACCTTCAAAGAATATTTTTTGAGGGGTAGCAAAACATGGAGAGGCAGAGGAAAGACGTGAGAGAGAGCAGTCATCTCACTGCTTTACAGCCTCCAGAAACATAGTCTGTCCTCTCTCCTCTCCACATTTGCACATGTACACAACCCCAGAGGCATGGAGTCACTGACACACACACACACACACACAGGTTCTCCACAAGCAGCTGCATTTGGTTTTCATCTACCCCGTGATGTCTTTCTAGCCCGGTGTGTCAGAATATAATCAACAGGTTTGTTTTGCAATATGCAAAGAGGTTATGACAGCAGGAACGCACTGTATAATGTCTAAAATGCAGAAGTTTATACAGGAACACAAACAGTGAGACAAGGTTTATGTACAAACCACAGGTCGTGACACTCTTAGTTCTGGTTTATGTTTCAAATCCCCTAAAAAAAATAGCACCTAAAGGTCTTTGTTAATCTATAACTAAGTTAAACAGCTAGCATCGTTGTGACTCATCATATCATTTGCAGTGGCTTTAAATTTCCCTTTGTTTTTCAGTACAATATGTGCTCACAGTTCCTACTGATATATAGTTTTTACCACTGCCACAGAAAATTGCAATGAACTGGTATATATTTCTGAATTTAATTTTTAGGATATAAAGTCAGTAAAGTAAGTAAGTAAAATGTATCTATAATCACATTTAAACAGCTTTAACCGAACAAAGTGCCATACAAAGTACACTTATATCAACATTGTACTTTTTTCATGTAATTACATAAAAAGTACAATAGTAGACAAATAGAATAAGGAATTTAACACTAAGGAGACACATAATGAAAACAACAACAACCAAAAGACAGCTTAAGGACAAACAACGGTACAGATATAAAAATAATGAGAGATTAGTGTGGTAATGTAAATGTAAATGAGATGTTAATTAATAGTTTTTGGATCATAGCTGAACTAATTAATGCAACATAGAAGTTTAATTTTAGAAGAAAACACAATGCCTTTCAGAATCTGCTCAAAACACAAACAATGACTCTTAACAGTAACTTGAAAACACTTTCTTCATTCACATTGTTTGATACGGAGAAGAATAGGAGCTGAATCAATGAATGATATCTCTGACACACTCTTAATAAATGCAAATGTTTTAGCTGGCAAAAACCCAAACATACATTGGTTGTGATGGGGTTTCTCCTCTGGCTAGCTACTCACGGTCCCCATAATCCACAAAGAGTCATTTGACATATTTCCATGTGAACAGGGTGAAAAAACAGTTTTGATACTTAAATTGTGTCAAAATGACTTTTTGAGGCATTTTTAGTGTAAGATGTACTTGGTAAATGTGTGCGGATTTATTTTTTGTACGTTAGCTGAGTTGTGTTACCAAAATCAAGTCTCCTGGACTCTTGGCATTTTGTTTCCACCCAAACAGGTCAGACCGCTGGGTGGAATATTTAGGTTACATGAATGACAGTATAAATATATGTCAGGATGCATGAGTTTGATTAAGCGACCATGCTACAGATAACTCAATAAAACCAAGCCATATGCTCACATCCAGTTGTCCTCCAACACTTACCAGTAATAGATGACACCGTTACTACACTTCCTCAGTATACCTGGAGAAGTGTGTCTGGACAATGTTTCCAAGAGGAAAGGATGAGGAATGTTATTATCATGGCTACCTTTGCCAAATGTGATTTATTGTATGCTGGCCCCCTGCAGGGGCCAGCATACTGTAACCTGTACAGGAACACATCTTCGTTTTCTTTGACATGGTTGCGAGTTGGAGACTAGTGCGTGTTAAACAAAATGAGTGTACGTGGTGATTTCCTTTGACCAGTTCAGTTTAGCTGTAACGCTGACGGCCGCTGTGGAACACAATCAACCAGAATAAACAGCCGGAGCCAAACTTAACAATCTAATCTCTTGTTCTGACATACTAACCAGCTTAAATACCGATGAACAATTTGTGCTGGCAAAATTTTCCCAGCGCACTGCGATAGGATGACTAAAACCCAAGATTTATACCCTGATTGCACTTGACTGATTGCACCGACCCATGTTGTGTAACACCAGTGTCAGTGGAAATAACGTTCCAAAGTTACAGCACAAACTACCAATGTGGGGAAGGATAGGCCTCATATTTTCCTGATGCATTTACACACAAAATAAACTGCACCCAGTTTATTAACTGTCTGCTTATGACTTCTTTGTCTTTCGGTAACATCTGTACTGCTTTACATGTTAAAGAACCCCAGTTTGCCAGTGTTGTTGTTGTAGTATTTTTACAGAAAGATATTACAATAGCATTATGCAGATGCAGTCTCCTTTTAAATCCTCTCACAAAATGTAGGCCAAACAGGTGAAGGCCGCTAACTTGCCCTGTCCCGGTCTGCCACACAGGAGGCACAGGATGATGTGATTTAGGATTTTAATCCGGAAAAAAAAGAAAAAAACATGGCTCGCAAGATTACTAACAGAGGAAAGCATTCTTCTCTTTTTTTGGACTGTGCTTTTCATTTCACTGCGTGTTTTTAGAGGTACACAGTGCGCACAGAAATGAAAGCGAAGGTAAATAAATAATTAAGTCATGAAAGATTGAAAGCTTGATGAATGATATTGTTTAAAGCTGCATGGTACCAGTGTGCACAGCACGACATCCACGTTTTGGTGTTCTGTCATATTTACAGTGCACAGCACTTCTAAAATGTATAACAGGATTGTTATAGTCAATTCTCGTAATGACCCGCTCCATCTTCCCGAACAAGCCAGGAAATCTTCGTATAAACATGGCATCCATCCACTGCGAACTGAGTCACATCCAGGGCGAGACCGCAGCCTGCAGAATGAACAGCAGAAACACACGGAGGAGGGGAAGAGCCAAAACGTGATGGAGGAATCACCGGAGCGGCAAAAAAAAGGAAAAAGGGGGGATAATTTCTAGTGGGAGGGGAGAGAGAGAGACGAGGAGAGGTTGAGGGAAAGGAGAGAGAAAAACCATGTAGAGGAGTTTGGGTAGTGGCCTAGATGTGTGAAACGCCAGGGGTTGCCTTTTTTTCTTTCTTTTTTTGGTTCACTGCTTGACTAACACAGTCAACCCAATAGTGGAACAAATATAACAGGGACGTCCTGAAGCACCAAACTAAATGAAAAGTTGTGTAGACCGCTCAGTTTTGCGCTTTTTAAATAATATGCAAACTTTAGAGTTGGGGTGGTCCTGAGTTTTGGTGCACAGAAATACAATAAAATAAAAAGAGTTATTGGTGGTATGTGCAAACTAAAACACCCACACAGGGACTAAATCTATCTCTTTTATGCCGCTTGACTGATAACGATGGCCTTGGAGGCAGACGGAGGTTCATCAAGGAGCGCTCCTGGAAAATATCCCCGGGCGGCGTTGGAGCGCAACGGCTACGTGAAGACATGTGTCACCCCGCTGTTCCAGGACGCAGGGTGCCAGTTGTCGTGGCTCAGACTCGCCGTGACATGGACTTGCCGAGGAGTGTCGTCTGCGGTCTGCGTTGCCTCCATCTCCGTTACTCTCGCTCTGCTGCTCAGATTGGTCGACTGGGATGCAGGCAGCAGGACCAACGGAAATAGCAGCGGCTCCGACTCTCGTCTTCATTTCGCGGCGGGCTGCGCTGTCGAGCTGCTTTTGAGCGTGTGTTACTGCGTCTCCCCCGCTTTTACACTCGTATGTGCCTTCTTCTGGGTAGGGCTGTATCTGATTCGCTGCGGAGTACTCATCCGCACCGCGCTGTTTCTGTTAGCGGTGTGCCACTTGGGCGAAGCCGCGGCGCATTCCCTCCTGTGCGGCGCCGAGGAGCAGCTGCTGTCCTTCTCCGCAACCCTGGTAGTCCTCGGCTGCCTAGGCAGCGGGGCTCTGCTGGTCGTCCGGCTGGGTCAGGGAGTGTCCATCCTCGTCTTCATTAGCGTCATCAGGACCGTCTCACTTGTCTCCCTGAGTCGAGTCCGGGCCAGTTGGAGACCCTACCTGGCCTACCTGCTGGGGCTGCTGGGGGTTTTGCTTGCGAGGTATGCTGACCGGCTCTTGCCGGCCTCAGGGACCAGCGGGACGGGGTGCTGTGGCTCTGTGACCGGGGCGAAGGAGGAGGACATCCCTGTCTTCAAAAGGAGACGGAGGTCCAGCTCCATAGCGGCCTCGGAAATGATGGCTCACAGTCAGAGCAACAGCAAGTCCCACCGCAGGACTTCGCTGCCTTGCATTCCGCGGGACCAGGTAAGATGCAACTTTGGACCGGACCTTACTGGATGTTTTGTTACTGATTTGCTTAGGAACTTTCAGTCACTGGCATGTAATACTTTCGAGTCCCCCTCTTTCTCTGATGGCATGTGTGAGAGCTTTACATGCATTTTTTTTTTTTTTTAACATTGGGCCAAAACGGAATAGGCCGAAGACACTATAATAACACTTGTTTTGATGACCTGTTTGCTCCATGCAGGGCCACATCTGTGTTTTCCCAAGATTCTTGTTAATGTAGTATTTTGGTCTTTTGAATTTCACAATCCTGTGCATCCCTTTAAACACCGATGTTTACCTTGAGCCTACTCTGACGTTGTTCATTTGGTCATCATAGTTGTGCTGTGCTCTGTTTGGGGCTGCTGATAAGGAAATGGATGGTTAGTTATCACGCCAAGTTACCGCGTGCCTGTGTGTGAGTGTGTCTCTATTCGCGTGCATAGGTGTGAAGTCACATGTAAATATTCTTGCAAGCCTCTGCTTCTCCAGCTTGCAGGCCCGTGGTGCCGTGTCAGACTTTTTACACATATTATCTTTATGGCAGCATAAGGGATTGTGAATAATGACTCACAGCTTGTGATTGTTTATAGGCACACACGTGTATATATATATGTGTATATATATATATATATATATATATATATATATATATATATATATATGGAGAGAGAGAGAGAGAGAGAGAGAGATACTAAAACTGGGAAATTTAAATAAAACATACATAAAAAATGATGTGACTTAATGTGATTAAAACTTAATGTGACTTAAAAAATACTTGTTAAGTAATGTTAAGCTTCTAATATATCACAGATGGTGCCTTCTTCTTAGAACAGTGCCCCAACCTCCAAACATCCATCCCTTCACACTCATGGATGCTACCTTGTTTGAATGTTCTTCACCCGTCTTTGCCCCCCTCCTTCTTTTTGGTTCTTATGTCCTACACCGGCAAGCTGAGATAAAATGAATGTTATATGAAGCCACTCATTTTCAACTGAAAGTGTCACCACATGGTGCATAGTAATAGGGAGGCATGCTCGTGTTTTCACAGTGGGGATTCGGTGATCATCCCGAGTGGGTGAGCTTGTGTCACAGTCACCCATGTATGGCTTAGCTACAGAAGCAGCATAATCCTGATTACGCTGCTCTTTTTCTTCAACTTTACCCTGATCTCATTTGTAGATTTTGAGAATAGAGAGAGAAAGGAAACATGGCGGAGAAAGAAAATCTTAACAGTAGCAGTTAAATGGCTTGGTTTGTGGTGTAATCACAGTGGATGATGGTGTTTTCTGTACGTCTACACTAAAACTTTGGTACTTTGTACACACTTTGTAGCTTTCTATTATTTATATTTGTCCTTTGGAAGAGGGAGCGTACCTCATATTGCTTTCTGGAGAAAAATATACAGGTGCTGTTTTCTGTGATTTTGGATTTTACTGAGACTGTTTGATGTTTTTAATGAGAATCAAAACATTCAATAATGCCCTGTTAAAAAGAATGTTTCCTTCCTGACTTTTGCATTATAAAACATTATTATAATTAGCTATATATCCATGTTAGACTGAATTGCCATAGATGCATTTTGTCTCACAGAAGCCTAAAATTTGTGTTTACCTGAGATGAACTCAGTGTGGGTGATGGTGAGCCACCAAGTGCCCCAAAATAGCAAAGGGAATACACCTTTCAGTTTACTAATCTGGACTCACCCACATTGTCCCAACACACAAGTTTCATTCTCTCACGTCAAGCTGTTCCCACATCAGCTGTCTGACTCGTGATGCTGGGATGTTCACTGCTAATTGGTATCTAGGGAACAGTGAGTTAGTGGACTATCTGTACTATTAGAAGAGCTCCATTACCCATTCTGGTCACCATGTTTGGAACAGGAATAGTGACAAATTGAATTCTGAGAGTTAAAAAAAAAACAATGAAATTTTTTTTTAACTGACCAGATGCTTAGGACAGCGCGTCCTCTTTTAACCTTTTCTCACTGGGTGTAATCTGTAGGACCGACGCACGGACACAGATGTACGCCACAAAAAGAGAAAGAAATGCAAAGCAATTGGGTTGCTCTTAAACCTCCTAAACCTCCAGCAGGTCACCGGAGAGCCACCTGGGGTTAGCACTGGGTTTTTGTTTTAGCCACACACATTACATAGGTAAATTTCCAGAAGCAAAATGAGGTTATATTAAAAATCAAGCCCATTTTTGAGGTTGTGGCCTTTTTCTCAGAGCTTCTCTTTGACACAGATGCTCATAGTTTATCCATACTGTAGAAAATGAAGCTCTCCAGAGTGCAGTTGTACCTGAGAGAAGCGGGCGTTTTCATCAAGCGTTGGTTGTGCAGTATTTATGAAGCAGGCTGGTGCAGCCTGCCAAGCCAGAGGCAAGACAGGCACTCTGCTGAACAGGAAGCTGGGAAATAGCATTGGCTCAGCTCCATGGCTTTATTTCAGTATTTTTTTTCTCTAAAGTGAATGGGATTAATTCTCCTGCTGATGCACCACTACGTTAAAGCCTGTTGGTTTCTGCTGTCCATACAAAGGAGTTTATAATATTTGATGATTTTAACATGAACTTAACTCCATTATGATCCTTCTGGATCAGCTCCACACAGAGGCCTTGTGTTTTGACAGGAGTTGTTTGTCTTTTAGCCAGGGTCTCAGTGGGATGGGGATTTTGGAGAATAGTATTTTGTTTGTTGGGTTGCATGCAGCTGACAAACACTTGCTGTGTGCAACATGACAACAACCATAAGTATGTCGATAAGCAGCGTAATATTTAAATTT
Source organism: Neolamprologus brichardi (assembly GCF_056152115.1). Taxonomy (NCBI): domain Eukaryota; kingdom Metazoa; phylum Chordata; class Actinopteri; order Cichliformes; family Cichlidae; genus Neolamprologus; species Neolamprologus brichardi. The sequence goes on along the minus strand of NC_142117.1, from coordinate 20,390,207 downwards.
ATTTATTTATTTTTTTGATGCCGGTGTTTGCTTTTTCAGTTGCATAGCAGCAATATGGGTTTACTGAAATATTTGCACATTGTTTCATTCGAGGCTAATTTCACTACTTTATATCACGATTAAGGTTGCTCTCTTGTTCAAATCATTTTCATAATCTCTTCACCATATAAAGTATCTGTGTCAAACAGGAGGGGAAAGGCGGGAGAGAGACAGATTCTAAAGCAGAAACATGTGCTCTGAAATCTATTTGAGGGAAGGCCCACATTCTCTCACTGACGCACATACATTTCCAGGGAGACACAACCAGCTCCAGTCGCCAGAGCGCTCTTACTCTGAATGGCATCCAGTCTTAACATACAGTATTTTTTCTTTTATAGGATAATGATGGAGAGTTGTAAAAATAATTTAAAATGCATAGATAATACAGCAAGGTTTTTATCTTCTCAATAATTGCCAGTAAAAGCACAGATGACTGTACAATATCAGAAACTGTGTTAAAGCTTTGCAGTGCAAATATTATAGGATTATGGTTCACTGAACCTTGTTATTAGGACAAATAAACCGTATACAAACTGAGATGTTATAAAAAAAACATGAGTTGTGGGCTTGTTGGTTTGAGTATACCTCATGTTTTGTTATTTATTGTTGTTGCAGATGTCACCTGTAAACAGCAACGGTATTTATAGAAATAGCCACTTCCATAATAATTAGACAATTCCCTGATGTCAGTGTAACTGTTTAATATGGTTAGCTGAGCTTCCCTGCCATTTTCATGTGTGTTCATTTTCCTATATGTATATTTACTGGAAACTGGAAACAGAGAAGCTTCACCTTCAGTGTAGAATTTGTGCCTTACCACCAAAACCAACATGTTTCAAAAGTTGCAACTTTTACTTTGAAGGGGAACGGATGCTGTTTCCGGTTTGCATCTCACTGGTGCTCTATGATAAGTTAGTGAGTGTTTACAGACGAATTGGAGTCTTCCATGATAACTGAAGGTGGCCGTGCTAATCTGCTGGTCTCCAAAGAAATCACAAGGAGGTTTTTAGTGCAGCGCCCTCGGTGGGACCAGCAAGCTAAGCGGTCAGGGAATGCATATATTTCTCTAAGGACCGGCAGTTATCAGGGCAACATTGATCGGTCTTTAGGCCTGCATGACCTGAGAGTTGGAATTTTCCAATCAGCCTGGGCCATTAGATAATAAGGCTGTGCAAGGTTGTGTATGTCATTGATTTATCTCACAGTACACCTGAAAAAATGTTGGACTTACTGTGCTGTGTATAGTAGATGAAAAGATTATGAAAAAATATATTGTACTGTGGAAAAGTCTTGGGTCACTCTCCATTTCTTTATTCTTTGTTAGGAAAATGGGAAAAAGGTGCTGCAGTTTATTGAACATTGTGCAAAAATACATGGAAATACAGTGTATGAGGTAAAAAGAGTTTAAAATTCTAAGGTATGATCACCTTTATTCTTCAGGACAGCCTGAACTCTCTTAGGCACGGTTTCTTGTAATTTCTTTAAGTGATCTTCAGGAATAGTTCTCCAGGTGTCTTGAAGGACATTCAAAGCTCTTCTTTGGACGGTGGCTGCCTTTTTATTCTGTCTTCTGTCAGTTATCCTACACTGCTTCAGTAATGTTGAGGTCTCTGGGGAGGCCAGTGCAGGACTGATAATATTCCACTGTGTGTTTTCTATCCAGGTATGGTTTTACTGCACTGACAGTATGTTTGGGATTATTGTCATGCTGAAAAATTAAGCTATTGCCATTCCAATACTTCCCAGATGGTATTGCAAAATCTGACCATATGTTTCTATCGCCATAATTTGGAAGGATTCTCAGTTCCAATTTCAAATTTATTGAAATTGAGGTTAAGTGGCTTAATGTAATCCTCTCAACATAGTCAGGTACTGACCACGTTGGACTGAAAATGAGTGAAAAGGAAGTCAATCTCCTTCAGAAAGGCTGGAGAACTATTGCTCGAGACCACTTTAAATTTTTACAGAAATGTCTGACTCATTGCATGCAAAATATGAAATAATGAGGGCTGGCTCAAGACTTTCACACATTACTATATCTATACATAAAAAACTTTTTTGCTATACCTGAGAAGCTTTACAGTGTTGTCTACTAGATTATGGTAACATTTAAAAAGCAGTAATTTAAGTACCTCAAAGAAAAAACCCCCCACAAAGTTATATTTGTGCATAAAGTGAAAAAGTGTGTGCAGGAAACATAACAGTCTTGATTAGATATTACTGTTTATATATCACTACATTTCAGTTATAAACATATATACTCCTTTACTATTAAAAAGACACACTGAAAAACAGGGAAGGTAGTCATAGTGATAAAACAGTGAAAACAGACTTCCTGAAGAAAAGTGATTGAAAGAGTTGAATCAGAACAGGGTGTATCTATCCATGGGTAGCACCGAGACATGGGTGAATGTGTGTGTGTGTGTGTGTGTGTGTATGTGTGCGCGTGTGTGTGTGCGCGCGTGACAAAGAGCTTTAAAAAGCTGGGGGTGGGGGGTAGCTGGAGTTAATGTGGGGTATAAGAGGAGTGTTGAAAGATTTGCAGTTTACAGCGAGGCAAAACGTGGGAGTGAGAGGAGATTCTCTGCCAAGCTCCGCTTAAGTGTTGATTGTAAAAGGACAACTATCTGATCCTCGTGTTCAACCTCTGTGCTTCTATTCTAAACACACCTTTGCTCTGAACACTCACATGGACTCACACACAGCTGAGGCAAGTTCGTACTGACTGCTTATAGTTTGCCTGGCAGTTATTGCGTATGTGTTTTTAATGTGTTTGTGCGTATGTAAGGTGAAGATGGCCCAGTGCCACATGCCTCCAGAGAGAGGGAGAGAGAACACAGGGCAGGGGGAAAAGAGCAAGAGCAAAAGAAAGTGTGTGCAATAGAGTGGCCTCCCCAGCTTGCTCTTTAAAAGCAACAGCAAATAATTTTAACCTTTCCTGGTCATTTCTGTATACTGTACACGCGCTTACACACACACGCACATACAGTGGCTTCCCTGCTGGCTGTCCAGATGAGGTTTGGTGGCGCTGGACAAGGATTGCCTTGTTACTTGATTCAATGGTGTGTTTTAGCTCCAAAATATGTTTGGTGAGAGGTGAGGAGGGGTGAGGGGAGGGTGGTTGGCCTGGGCAGGGGGCAACATTGACAAGCAGACTCTAGACCTGTCCATACATCTGTCTGCAGGTATGTCTGCTTCTCTCTTCCCCTACAGTAAACACTCTTACACTGTAACAGATTTGCAGCAGGGGTGGAGCACTTTACTTTCATGACATTTGTCAGTTTAAGCCTTCATGAAAAACCCAACACGCCACCTCACACATCACACATTTAAGTGTTCTTTGTTGTTCAGCTTTCCCTTTACTCTGTGGACGCAGAGCATGGGCAGTTTGGATCAGTGAGGACATAAGCAGAGGTACATTTTTAAAACTGTATTTATGCAGGAATTGCTGGCATGTGTGCATTTCTTTCATTGCTGTGCCCTGGGTTTACAGACTTAGTTAACACCTACTGACGTACCTGGGAGCTACACAGCAGCACAAGCAGTGTTGGAGTACTGGTGACCCAACTAGCTTAAAGAATGCCCTTCTCCTTAATGTTTTCAGAATTATCAGGAAATACGAGGGATCATTTTCAACAACCGGCATCAGATCATCCTGGCATCTCCAAAACCTGTTAAAAATATACTGTGGGTTCAGGATGATTTTTGAGCAAAGTGATGTAAAAAAATATTTCTAAAGTTTTGATGAAAAAAAACCCTATTTTTCAGTGGCAACATTTCCTGCAAAAAAATGCATTTACATATTAAAACTGGACCATTAACATCTTAACGGCTAAAGTCAGTCTAATTATTGTTGTATGTATTTAAATTGTTAGCTTTTTTATTTTAGCTAAACAAAATTATGGGAAAATATATTTCATCATTTAAAGTATTTAAATGTTTAAATAGAATATTATTTAAATAGTATTCACAATATCTATACGTTGTTGAGTGCATGCTCAAATACAGGTGTGTGTGTCTGTGTAAGACTGTATGTGTGTCCTTCGTCGTGGTTTATGCTTGGTCAATAGTCTGCCAACACCGTGTTTATCTTGGACGCCTCCAGCCTGTCTGTAGATTACCCAATCAGATAATCAAGGATATAATTGCATCACATGCATCTGGGAGTGTTTTTCCCTTCCATTATCCCTCATAATGCACACATACACGTCTTGCTCACACACACATACACGCTGCAGACACACGCGGGAGTGACACGCATACAGCAGCTAATTGTGGCTGACTTTCAACTGTGTAAAGTTGTGGTTTCATCTAGGGATAAGAATGCAAAGCTGCCTTTACCTGCTGTATTCTGTTTTGACAGAAGAGCATCACTGACTGCTAAAGTGCTTTGAAGAGAGATACTCTGGCATACCTGCTCTTTCAGAAATGAGTCTGAAGTTATTATAATGATGGGGAGGTGGACATGAAACAATGCATGAGAGACTACCATGATATTTTGCTTCTGATGTTTAAAATAACTCACGGGTTTATTTTAGTTTGTAATGAGTCCTTTCCCCCCCCCCTCTTTTTTAACCAGGGGCAAGCTAATGGAGCAGCTTTATTATATTTTTCAAATATAATTTTCATTATAATTTTTCACTTTCTGGATGTAGCTCCAAGTTTGTTGTTTTTTTCCCCTCCTTTACAGTTTTTGCATTGGAGTAATTGGTAGTTTCAGGGCTGCTAAAATATTTTCTTAATTAATGAATCGGGCCTTTATTTATTGTAAATGCACATTACATCAGGCCTATATTTGTGGGAAGCATATTATTTGTTAGTCCCACTGTTTTATTAAAACAAGCTGTCATGTAAATACACAGTAGTAGGGCTTCAGCTATGAATTATTTTAGTAATCGAGTAATCTATTGATGATCCCATCGATTAACTGAGTAATCAGATAAGAAATACTTCTATCTTATAGTCAGCAACAATAAATATTTAAGAGAAAAAACACAGGTCTTTCAGAATAAACTGCTCATTGGTTTCCAGTATAGAAACTGGAATGTTTTTAAGTTTAACTGCATACAACATATGTCAAAAAAACAAAAAACTCTACACTCTGTGATTGAATGTACATGTCATACTGGAACTTTTAAACTCTTGTAAAAAAAACATTTAAATGCAAAAATGTATGAATAATCAGTACAGTCAGAGGTCAAAGTCAAATAAAATGAGATATATGTATGTACATACATATATATAACAACACCCAGCACGCCCCTGCGGGCGGTTTATCCTTCAAGCTCGGGTCCTCTACCAGAGGCCTGGGAGCTTGAGGGTCCTGCGCAGTATCTTAGCTGTTCCCAGGACTGCGCTCTTCTGGACAGAGATCTCCGATGTTATTCCCGGGATCTGCTGGAGCCACTCGCCTAGCTTGGGAGTCACCGCACCTAGTGCTCCGATTACCACGGGGACCACCGATATCTTCACCCTCCACATCCTCTCGAGCTCTTCTCTGAGCCCTTGGTATTTCTTGGTAGTTAACAGTCTGGTAGTCTGGTTACATCTGTGTTATAGACCAGCGTTTCTTTCCATGACTGTGTTAATATTATTATCAACAGTAGTAGTAGTGTATTTATTTATTGTTTGATCTTATTTTACAAAGGACAGCTACAACCTTAAGCTAACACATGTCATTGGCTCACTAATTATGTTACACATGAAACAGTTTAAAAGGCTAATAAAAAGCTGTTGTTGTTGTTTTGTTTTTTTTTAAAAGAAAAACAAAAAATTGGAAAAAGAAATTGAGATTCTTTCTCTCTCACCTATTATTCCCACAGAGGCGGCAAGAAGACCCACCTAAACCCAGGGGTTAAAGTAGGATTTGGCAGGTGGAGGAGCTTAAAAATTGGGTGTAGAGCTGCAACATGTGGAAATAAGAAATAAGTCACATAATAATGTGCATTGTAAGCTCCATTAGAGTTTAATTTCTATACAGGTTGTGATGAGCTGGCCCGTGATACTGCTGCTCTAAGATGCTCTGCTCTTTGTGGATTTAGCAAACTGAATTCAACATGATATGAGATTTCATGTTAACCTGATTTTCAACCTCTAGACACTATACAGCTGTTATGAAAGGTCGAAATTGGTGAGAGAATCTAATCAGCATACTTACCTTAAATTTAAATTGATGGCTGCTACCCTTGATGTAACCTCACACCACAGCCTGCTCTGTACCAGTCAAGCATAGTGCATTACTGTAAACTTCACCACAGTACTGGATTGTTACCACTTTCATCTGCACTGAACTGCCTGGCTTTTCATGTTATCTGTGAATAACACAAATTGTTATACTGCATTGCATTTACATTCCTTTAAAAACAGTCTCTCATTTTCCTCTCTTGTTCTCTCTTTCTTACATCGTAGTCCATCTCTGAGTGTGTCAAGCATAACTCTATCCGTCCCCGGGAAATGGACGAACTGTATATTTAGCTGCAAAGACACAATAATATGCCAAGTAGCAGAGAAAACATTTGTATCTGGTGATTTTTGTGGAGCTGTTTGAACAGTTGCATTTGAAATTTACCTGCCACTTAAAAGACATTAGTCCATTTATGCTCAGTCCTCCTCAGTAGTGTTAGATTGATGCAAAAGTAACGAGAACACAGTTTTGACATGCGCACCATGAACGCACCACAGGGACACGCAGTATAATGTATTAACCTGCCTATCAGATAACTCCTAGCCCACTTTAACCCCTGCTTAAACCTATACACCAATTCTGTTACAGTCACACATTTAACTTCAGCGAGAGTAGATAGCATTACATTATTCAATTGCATTGCTACACTCTCCCACCTTTCAATGCTGCAGTTGCAATTAGCTTTCTTTACATCTCATTGCTACATGACAGTCATTAGCTCTCTCTCCTACTATACAAGTTTAGAGGCATACTCAGCATGATCATTCATTTATTTAATTTTCTGTCCAGGAGCTATTCCCAGCATTGGAAAGCTGCTCTCATGTTTACTCTTGTTTTGCTCCTGTTGTTATTATTTCTTTTCCTTGCACCCCATTACAGTTTCTTTCCGGAAGTTGATGCCGGTGGTGATAAGGGTAGCTTTGACTGGGCTGCAATATTAACATAAAGCCATATTTTCCCTTGGGGTATTGTGCCTCTGGCCATGGGCAGTAGTAGCAAAACAAACAAATATTTTCTTGTTTCTTTTTTCTTTTTTTAATCTTGTCTTCGTTCACCCCTTTTCTGCCCCATCTTCTCTCTTTCTTTCACTTTCAATTGGCTTTTTTTTAAATGTGTCCCTCTGTTTTCTCTCCCACTCACCCGATTTCCTCCGTGTCCAACTTTCACAGGACAAATGCCAAAGGCAGTATTATTGTGTCCTCAGCTGCCATCACTCACTGTGTTATGTAAGACATTGCTTATGTGTGTCTGTATGTGTATGTGTGAGCACACGTGTGAGGTTTTGCTTGTGTCTTACCTCAGATTCTGGCCTTCTGACAGTTCACAATCATCTCCATTTATTAAAACTGAGGCCAGACACGTAGATCTAGAGCTGTGTGGTCTGGTTCGACTCTGACCTCTTGCTCTTTGTTGTTGTTTTCTGTTTTAAATCTGCACAGAATTGGCAGCAGAAGATGATCTGCCAACACAGGGCATCACAGATTTGGTATATGGTATGTTAACCATATACCCAATCTGGGTATATATAAACAAACTGAAGTTAAATTAATATATATTGAGGTTGCCTCCACATACACGCTTGGTTCCGGAATCGAAATTTTAGAGATGCCCTGGAATATCCTTTTCCATACAGTAGTTGCTTATAGCAATAGGCCGCTCTGGGAATTCTCAAAAATCCCTCTCTGAATTCTGCTGAGTTGGCATTTTCCCCTGAGAACATAAAGGGGAAATGAGAGGAAGGCTCTAAGTATTGGTGTACCTATGAACAGCAGTTAAGTGTATTTGGAGTTCTTGGAGAATTTAGGTCAGATCCTGGAAAGGAAATTGTCTACGGACTAGTAGAGATTTTACCATTGGGGTAGTTCAGCACTCATGTGAGCAACGTTGAAGACATATATTGATAGGTGATTAGGAGGAATTCCATACTTGGAGGTCTTTGGCCACGATGAACATGATATTCAAGCATTGCTTTTTGTGGAACTCCTGATCCATACCACCATGTCTTCTGTGGAGTAGTTAAAGTTTGAATTCTTAAGGAAAGCCTTAAACATATTTCTACCAGAGGAGTTAGGAGCTCATCGGTGGTTAAGTGACAGGTTTTGGATGAGCTGTGTCTTTAGATGCTAAAGGGTTCTTGCTATTTTTGGCCCTTGTTCAGTAGCATGCCTCTTCAGTATCACAAGAGGTTGGGAACAGTGACTATACACTATCAGAATAGAGTATAGGGAATAGTCACAATTTTTAAAGGGGAGGTGGAGACAATGAATCCATAGCAGACTCTCTATGTTGATGTGTCATACATCAAACTACATGCTAAAATCACTGTTTAGAAATGCAGTTTCATGCAACATATCAGATCCAGCCAATCTTATACAACATCTACAATTTTGTGTGTGCCTTCAGATGCAGGCAGTCGGCAATCTGATGATCTTATATTTTATGTCAGGGGTCGGCAACCCAGGGCACGCGTGCCACAGCTGGCACACAAAGGGTTAACTGATGGCACGACCATAGCTGGACTGGTACCAGGCATTTGTCCGGTGGACCGATGTGATTTTTCGTTTTTATGGGTCGATGATTTTTGTTTGTTTGTTTGTGTGTTGTTTCGTCTTTTGTAACGATATAAACAATGAGAGGTGGTGGTTTGGCCAGATGCTGGCCGATGTGTAAAAATAACTCAATTGTTTAGTCGTGGCTATGGCGGAGCTTCCACAGAGGCCAGCAGGTGGATGAGGTAAAGGGGAGGCAGGAGGAGGAGAAACCCGAGGCAGCCGCCCCCCGTGTCAGGTGAACTGAACTTCAGGTAAGAAGTTATGACCTGCAGTCTATCTGGGTCAGATATAAACCAAGTTTAGGTGGAGTTTATTTTTGTTGTGCTGATTTTTTATAGTCAGTTACAATAACTCGTACTGCGTACTAGCTAGCATGACGGAGTTTATATACTGCTGGGTGGGTGCTATGATGTTACTGATAGTGAACTTTATTGTATTCATAAGGTTATTTAGTAGAGTTGCCAACCGTCCCGTATAAAACGGAATCATCTGGTATTCAGAGAAAATATTACGCTTTCTGTATTGAGCTGAAAAGGAACACAGTTTGTCCCGGACTTCAGCTAGAATGGAAAAAGACACAAAGCGTCTCTACGCTGTCAGCTGCCTCTTCTTCTCTCATTCTCTCCCCCTCCCTCTTCTGTTGTTACTTCAATCATGAAACTGATCAGTGATCAGCTGATCGGCTTTTCTCTCTTGTTTGTTTATCTTCCACTTTGCGCCAGAAAGAGGAAACCAGTGGAAAAACAACAGCAGCACGTTTAAGCTTGATCAGCTGTTGTTAGAATTTATTTAATATTCATTTCTAGTATCAGCTGATGTTTGCTGGAGCCACAGCTGTAAAGCTGCTGGTCATTATATCGGTTTGGTTATCTGGTGAGAGGGAAACATGCAGATGAAACCAGGAGATGTCCTTACTGAATCATCAGAGCTGAACAGGTGATGGAGAAACAGGTTTACCTTTTAGGTGACATGAATGAGTTGAAGTTATGAACTGTTTCTGAGAGACAAATAACACCAGGATCCTTTTCTAAGTAGCTGACAGCTGGTAACTGTGCAGGGGTGGGTCTAGCAAAGTTTTGCCAGGGCATTAACAGGGAAAGGGGGGCACAAAGAAATACTTTTCTTTCTTATTCTCGTTTAAAATGTCTCGCTTTTAATAAATAATTATCTGAATCTTACAACCAAAGTTTAATCTGACGTAAATGTATAGAAATCATACATATACCAACAAGACAGTGTACATCACTGTCGCAACAGCGTTTGTTTTCATTGTTGTGAGGATACCATAAATAGCATTTGCATTTTCTGTTGTACAGTTCATTTGCTGTTATGGATAAAAAGTGTCTTTTTTTGTTTCAAGATAGCTGATAATTATTCGCTGACAGCTGCCAACATCTGTGAACAAATATAATTCTGTAAAGTTGTTTTATATAGTGTGTAACTGTTCATGTAGAGTGTTATTAAATTTATTGCTAATGCAATCATATGGCACATTGACTTCTGAGGAAATTTTAGACGGCACTCGTCATCAAAAAGGCACTCTTTGTTTTTTATTCTTGAAGTTCAGTTGCAGCATGCACCCGAATGTCGAACTCCAGGCCTCGAGGGCCAGTGTCCTGCAGGTTTTAGATGTGTCCTTGATCCAAGACAGCTGATTTAAATGGATAAATTACCTCCTCAACATGTCTTGAAGTTCTCCAGAAGCCTGTTAATGAACTAATAATTTGATTCAGGTATGTTGACCCTGGGTGAGATCTAAAACCTGCAGCTCCAGGCCTGGAGTTTGACACCCCTGCTGTATGAAGTGTAGTTTGCTGTTGTGATGGCCAGTATCTTGTCCAATGAGGCTTTCTTTCCTATAGGAGCTGATGATATAAGTCCTGATTCTGCTCTCAAACATTTTAAAATCTTATTGTTTACTTATAAAATCCTAAATAATATGGCACCTGATTACTTAGCTGATCTCCTCTGTCTGTATAGCCCTAAGGGAGCACTAAGATCATCAGGTCAACTGCTATTAGTGCAACCTAGGTCTCGGCTGAAGACCAGAGGAGACTGTGCCTTTGCCATTGCCACACCCAAATTATGGAATAATCTTCCTCTAGACATTCGGGCATCAGATTCTATTCAATCTTTTAAATCACGTCTAAAAACGTACTTGTTTAACCTGGCATTCAAGGCTAACTAGTGGGATTTTCATCTGGCTCTGCATTTATATTATGTAACAATTTTATATCTGTAGTTTATATTTTATATTGTGATTTTATCTGTATCGTGGTTTTACTGGAAAGCACTTTGGTGTACTTTGGTCTTTAAATGTGCTAAACAAATAAATTTGATATGATATGATCAACTTAAACCAGCGTACCTGCTACAGGCTGTGGTTGGAGTAAACCTGTAACTTGCACAAGATCTTGTTGAACAGTGCTCTGCTCTAAGGGAAATCTAAAATAAATAAAATAAAAAATAAAATACTTGCAGATAAAAGCACTATCCAAGCATTTCAGTTACACTTGAACTATTAAAAAGTGATTTTGACACGTGTACACAAAAGAATAGTGGTGAGTGGAAAAACAAGGTATCCTTAACAAAGTTTCAGAGATACAAATCTTTGCTTCTAATCATATCTTTCAGATTCAAATTAGAGCAAAAACTGGGCACCGAGACTTGTGAAGACAGCTTTTAGACCTGAGCTGATGTGACAGGTGTTTTATCCAGATAACTATATGCCCAGCTAATCATGGGATTGCTTTACATCATGAATTCAATTTAATCTATGGGTGGAGCTGTGCAGACTGTGGATTGGGACGCTACCAAACACAGATTGTATTGACCAGATTGTACATTCCTTTCATCAGTTAGATTTCAGGTCAGGTTTAGATATTCATAAATACCTGGATACTATTTATAGACATTTTTTTTCAGAGAGATGTGGTAAACCATCACAAAGTGAGCCCTTGGTTCTCATCTGAAGAGCAGATGAAGGGGTTGGGCTTGGGCTGTGATGTGTTCAGAGGACAGCACTACGTATACAGACACACACTGTCTGCTTTGCCGTTTCTCCCTGATTTGATTGCTCAGTCAGACAAACACACATACATGGAGTACATTTCTGGCCTGTTTGGTTTCTGTATGATTAATCTCGTTTTAATGTTCATGTATTTTATTTTTTCTTCTTCTTTTTCTTTTTTCCTTAATACATGTCTCTTGCTTCCTCTCCCTTTATTCTCCACCCACTTTTTCCTTCTCTACTACTTTCTCACCAGTCTCATTCAAGAAGCAATTCAGTGACTGAGTCCTGATTGTATGAACTTGCTCTGGTTATCGTCTTTAAAAAGTATCATTGAAGAACAAAACTTCCCAAAGAACAAATGCAAAACGGGATGTAAGTCGTTATGCATGCAGCGTCAAATGGAAGACCAGTGTCTGAATGCTCATGCTATTCCCATGGGACCCAGCCTGAAATGCTCACGCCCGACAATGTCAGTGTCTATCAGCAAGAGCAGAAAGCTGACAGAGAGAAGTGGGTTGCGCGAGCGTGACGCACTCACCTCTCACAGTAATAGGAGGAGAGAATGACAAGCTGGCGTCAGTAGCCTAACATGGGTACAACAACACAGGGGAAAAGCACTTCACTTAGCCATGGAGCCTTGGAGGGAAGGAGGGAAGGAGGAGGAAGACTAGGATGAAATGGTTTGTATGTTTTTGTGGAGGAGTATTTATGCATGCATGGCGACTTATTTGTGCATGATGCAGCTTTCTCAGTGAAGTAAAGATGACAGTAGACTGTGCAGTTACACGAATGCACAGGACGACTGTTATTGACTTCTTTATACATTAATTTATCATCCATCTTATATTATTTCTCTTTATTCTTGTTTATGTTTGTTTTTCACTAGTTTACTGGATCTCAAAACTGTTGGAGATGGCTGCCCCACCCTGAGCGTCGTTCTGTCTGAATGTTCTTCCTGTTAGAAAAAGATTTTTCTTCCCACTATCGCCAAGGGCTTTACCTTACAATATAAAGCAGCTTTTGTTGTGATTTGGCACTACATATATATAAAATTTAACTGAAGAAAATAAAAAATAGAGTTAAATTGACTTTTGTATATAGGACTTTTCTACTCAGTATGAGCACTCGAAGTGCTTTCGTACTACAACCCGCGTTCACACATTCATACGTTTTTCTATACCTGAGCACTACTAACCTAACATGGACACCCTCACACTCTCATTGATAAATTAGTTCTGGGTTAAGTTGCCTAAGGATACTTCAACATGCTTAAGGACACATGGATCAAACCAAATCAAATCACTTTTATTGTCACATCACATGTGGAGGTACACTGGTACAGTACATGCAAGTGAAATTCTTGTGTGCGAGCTTCACAAGCAACAGAGGTGTGCAAAAAATACAATACCATAAGAACAAGCAAAATATAAGAATGGCTAAATCTGAGTTATATGAATAAATATATGTAAAATATAAGAGTGTATGCATATTACTGAATGTGTATACTAAATATGTATATCTACGTGTGTGTGTGTGTATATGTGTGTGTGTGTGTGTGTGTGTGTATACATATTTTACAAATTAAATAGAGTAAACAAACAAATAAAATATACAGAGGTTGGTAGTTGGACATGTGCAAAACATGTGGCATTTATATACAGTATGAAGTGCATAATGTTGAAGTTCCAGTAGTGAAGGTGAGGTGTCTATGAAGTGTTCAGCAGTCTGATGGCCTGATGGAAGAAGCTGTCTCTCAGTCTGCTGGTTCGGGACCGGATGCTGCAGAACCTCCTTCCTGATGGAAGTAGTCTGAACAGTTTATGGCTGGGGTGACTGGAGTCCTTGATGATCCTTCCCGCTTTCCTCAGGCACCGCTTCCTGTAGATGTCCTGGAGGGAGGGAAGCTCACCTCCAATTCTTCTTTCAGCACACCGCACTACTCTCTGGAGAGCTTTGCGGTTGTAAGCAGTGCTGTTGCTATACCAGGTGGTGATGAATCCAGTGAGGATGCTCTCAATGGGACAGCGATAGAAGGTCCTGACGATGCGGGGGCTCATGCCGAATCTTTTCAGTCTCCTGAGAAAGAAGAAGTGCTGTTGCGCCTTCTTCACTGTTTTGTTTATGTGTACTGACCACATAAGATCCTCAGCCAGATGTACACCAAGGAAGCGGAAGCTGCTCACTCTCTCCACAGCAGCACCGTTGATGGTGATGGGGGTGTGTACTTCTCTGCACCTCCGGAAGTCCACTATCAACTCCTTTGTCTTTGCGACGTTGAGGGTGAGATGGTTGTCTTGACACCAGTGGGTCAGGGCGCTGACCTCCTCCCTGTAAGCCGTCTCATCACCTTTGGTGATAAGACCCACCACTGTAGTGTCGTCTGCAAACTTCACAATGATGTTGGAGTTGCTAGTGGCCGTGCAGTCGTAGGTGTAGAGTGAGTACAGGAGAGGGCTCAGTACACACCCCTGTGGAGCACCAGTGTTCAGTGTGATGGGGGATGAGGTGATGCTGTCCAGTCTGACCACTTGGCGTCTGTCAGACAGGAAGTTAAGGATAAAGTTGAGGAAACCACCAACCTTCCAATTAATACACACCCTGCTCCATCTCCTGATCCTCTGCAATACAGTTGCTAAGTTTCAGTGCTAACATAGCTCCTTAATACATGATTGTGTTGTACAGTCATGATCAAAAGTTTTAAGACCACCTGAAAAATGGCAAAAAATCATATTTTGCATGGTTGGATCTTAACAAGGTTGCAACAAGAAGAAATAGGAGTGAGACAAAGCATTTTTTGAGCATGTAGTTTCTTGAAAACAACACTTAAACTGAAACAGGCTTGTGGCAGGGGTGTGGTCTCTGGCCTGCTGCAGCGGAGGGGCCCTACAGTGAGCTCTCAAGGCGATGCCCAGGTGTGGCAGAGAGGACACGTGTGACTGCTCGAGGTGATCATCTTCTTCTTCTCTGTATGTTTAAATAGTGACGGGGGGACTGAGAGGAGGAGGAGGAAGCAGCTGTTCCTGTGCGACTGGTGCCGGAACGTCAAAATACAGTTGCTTAAACAAAAATAAAAACTAACCTATAGCGCATGAAATCCAGTGTGTGCGTCGGGTCCTTACCACAAGGCTGTTTTACAGCTGATCAAAAGTTTAGATTAAAGGCCAAATCTGTGCAAAAATGTGGATTCATTTTCATTTTCTGTCAGGTGGCCACACTGTCACGACGTTCTGAAGGCAAAGGCAAAAAACCTTTTTGAACTGGAAAACTACAAAACCACAACAGAAGTTCATGTGTCAAAGATGCAAAGGTGACTAGAAATACAAGCAGTACAAATCTGTACTTGCTGACAGATGCATACATGCATTTACTTGACAGTACATGCAAAGGCTTAGTCATGCAACTACACTGTGAAACACAGAAGCACTCAAAGACTACCATTCGGCTATATTAGTGGCTGACATCAGCACAATCCATGCACGGGGACAACAGGATAGACAAGAATGAACTGATAATAAGAACTAATACTTTTGGCTGCGATATAGTTCACAGAAAATTATGGGTCAGAATTTGGCATAAACAGCAAAAAAACAAAACAAAACATGGATCCATCTTGCCTTAGATCAGCGGTTTAATTTGTTGTTTGTTGGGGTGTAAGAGTGTGGGAGATATTTTTTGGCACACTTTGGGCCCCTTATTACCAAATGAGCTGAAATGTCACAGCCTGCCTGAGTATTGTTGTTGACCGTGTCCATTCCACCACAGTGTACTAATCTTCTGTTGGCTGTTTCTAGCAGGATAACACATTATCTCAAATCATCTCAGTTTCTTGAACATGACAATGAGGTCACTGTATTCAAATGACCTCCACAGTCACCAGATCCCAATCCAACAGAGCACCTTTGAAATGTGATATAAGGGAAAATAAACATGGAGCAGCCGAAAAATCTGCAGTAACTGTGGGATGTTATCTGGTTAACATGGACGAAAAATCTATCTCAGTGGTCAAATTAGGAGAGAGTGGAGGCATAACCTGGACTGCTTACCAGTACATCAAAGGGCTAAAACCAGTGTTCATCTTAACAATATCCACAAGTTGTCTTTTAAAATCATCCCTGTTAGTAATTAGGCTGAACTCATTCATAAAGTGTTGCATTTTAGCTCATTTCTGGGTTTTGGGTCTATTGTGGGATTAAACCCAACCAGCAACTAACCAGTGAGGGAAAGTAGAAGTAAACAAGTGTTTTTTGTTTTCTGTGAGTTCTATTTGTTAACACCTGCCAACTTCAATACTGCAATCTCACTACTCAAATTTAAAGTTACACAAGTGTTAAATATTTCTATGGGAAGCTGCCTGACAATTTTCCCCATGCCACCACCTTTTTTGCAGCTTTTTTGCAACATTCATTGGGCAGATCGGCATCATAATTTTCTGTTAATAAGTATAGCTATACCAAGCTGGTCTCCACTCTTAGTGTTGCTTTTTCAAATTTATTAAAGCGTTTTGACAAATTCCTTTTAATCATTTTAATCTCTTTTTTAACACATTCAGAGTTGTGCTCCATATTAAGTCCATCAAACATCTGCTTGCTGACACACAAACTCTTGCTTGACAGAATGACGTCAGCCTGTAATAAAATCAATAAGCAATCATTGGCGTGGTCTGGTTTCACAGTGCATTGACAAGACCCCTGATGTGCTGATTGGGAACAATTAGCATCAGTGAGCGCCGCTAACAGGGTTTTGAGTGATGACGGTAACGAGTGCATGTCTGAATTCACGTGTGTGTGTGTGTGTGTGTGTGTGTGTGTGTGTGTGTGTACGTGCGGTGTGGGTGGGTGGATGGATGAGTCATCGTTATCCAGCCCAGGAGCCCCATCTCTCTCCCTCACTCACACACACTGTCATAAACACACACTGTCATAAACACACACATGCAAACCATGCATGCACATGCAGCTTTGCCAGTTCCATCTGGCTAGCTAGCTGTGTTCAGGGGGTAAAATGGAATTCACCGGGTCAAAATGGACCAGTTTTTATAGAAAATATAGACTGCTTTCACTGCATGTTGTGAAATATAACATAATTATGATACTGAGCAACAATATGACAGAGAACTTACCTTAATGAGAGGCCAGTATCAGAAGCCTAACAAACTCAAGTGCTACAACAGGGAATTAGTGACTTATAAAAGGGTATTCTGCAAAGATTTTTTTTGCTACACCAAGGCTAAATATAAATCTTACCATGCAATCTCTACATAAGTAATATTTATTTTCTAACTCAGCTCTGTTATGTCCATATTTAGGCTGACAGTTTCATTTTTACAAACCAAGGTTTTATGTTTTACACAGATTTGCTTTTGATCACCTGCACACCTACCTGTTTAATTTAAAAATGTTTCAGGTCTAAGGCGAGGTGCAGAGTCACGTGCTTGTGAAATGCTCACAGGTACAAAACCTTTCAAAATTGATATTCCCAGTCCCATAAATATACTAAATGGTATACTAAATGTATATCATTTAGTATATTTTATATTTAGTACATTTAGTATATCTAATAGATACAACCCAAACTTACAAAGAAATCAGACCTCATGTTAAGAAATTATTGTTTTTTGAAAATAGAAAAGCATGTCATAACTAATCATTCTGCTGGATTATGGTCATATTTTACAGCATATGCTCAAACTGCAGCAGCTATTCTTAAGAAACTTTGCTATAGTACCATTTCATTTAATATTGGAAAGAAAGGCATCAATTACATTGAAAGTTTGTCTTCAATAATATATAGACACAAGACACAAGCATACTTGTGTAACCAATTGCTTAATTTCTAAGGCTACGTTCACACTGCAGGTCTTAATGCTCAATTCCGATTTTTTGATCAAATCCGATTTTTTTGTCTGCTCGTTCACACTACAAATAAAATGCGACAGCAAACGTGCTCTAGTGTGAACGCTCAAAGCGGCCCGCATGCGCAAAAGAAGATGTCACACACTACGCGCTCTGTTTAGACCCAGAGCAACCAATATTGTTTGACTGATGGCCGTTAATATAAAGACTTCGGACTTCACGTTTCCCAATTTTTGCTTTAAGTTATTTTGTTATTTACATAATAATGTAAACATTATTATGTTATTTACATGATCCTGTCGGTGGCGCTGTCACTTGGTGTTCGCTCGCTCTGTGGTATAGTATCACTTCCTGTTCCTGCTCAAACACAGTGGTGTTTCTGAGTAGCTTATTTGCTTAGCAGTTTAATTAAACAACTTCTAAATACATTCTTTTTTCACAGTATAATCTTCACGTGCTTCATCCGAAGCACACTTTCTGTGTACTCACTACCTAATTTATAGCCAAAGTATTCACTCACTGTCTCTGTACTGTTTCGCTAGCTTAGCTCGTAGCCGACCCGTTAGCACCATGGCTACTTCACCTGTCCCTTCTGCACTTTCTTGCTCATTGTGTCAGATGTTTAGTTACTCCTCGGCCTCCTTTAGCGGTAATGATATCTGTAACAAATGTAGCATATTTGCAGCTCTGGAGGCCAGGATTACTGATCTGGAGACTCGGCTTCGCACCTTGCACTCACCCTTAGCTAGCCAGGCCCCTGTAGCTGGTGCAGCCGAAGATAGCGTAGGCCCCGCTAGCTGTTCCCCGGCAGACCCCAAGCAGCTGGGGA
This sequence comes from Neolamprologus brichardi, assembly GCF_056152115.1. NCBI lineage: Eukaryota > Metazoa > Chordata > Actinopteri > Cichliformes > Cichlidae > Neolamprologus > Neolamprologus brichardi. Next base: position 20,371,738 of record NC_142117.1, on the reverse strand, counting down.
AAGGCTGGGTAACGGTGAGGAGGAAGCGTAGTCCTAAACAGAAGCCCCAGGTACACCACCAACCCGTTCATGTGTCTAACCGTTTTTCCCCACTCGGTGACACACCCGCTGGGGGTCAAACTCTGGTAATTGGTGATTCTGTTCTCAGACATGTGAAGCTAGAGACACCGGCAACCATAGTCAATTGTCTTCCAGGGGCCAGAGCAGGCGACATTGAAGGAAATTTAAAACTGCTGGCTAAGGGTAAACGTAAATTCAATAAAATCATAATTCACGTCGGCAGTAATGACACCCGGTTACGCCAATCGGAGGTCACTAAAATCAATATTGAATCGGTGTGCAACTTTGCCAAAACAATGTCGGACTCTGTAGTTTTCTCTGGTCCCCTCCCCAATCAGACCAGGAGTGACATGTTTAGCCGCATGTTCTCCTTAAATTGCTGGCTGTCTGAGTGGTGTCCCAGAAACGATGTGGGCTTCATAGATAATTGGCAAACCTTCTGGAGGAAACCTGGTCTTGTTAGGAGAGATGGCATCCATCCCACTTTGGATGGAGCAGCTCTCATTTCTAGAAATATGGACAAATTTATTAAACCCCTCAAAACATGACTATCCAGAGTTGGGACCAGGAAGCAGAGTTGCAGTCTTACACGCCTCTCTGCAGCTTCTCTCCTCCTGCTACCCCCCCAAAAACCCATCTCCATAGAGACTGTGTCTGCTTCCAAAAAGACAAAAAACAAACTAAAAACCAGCAACAAACAACTTAAACATTTACAAAGAAAGAACAATACAGTATCCACATCTGAACCAAAGAGTAAAACAGTGAAATGTGGATTATTAAATATTAGGTCTCTCTCTTCCAAGTCTCTGTTAGTACATGACTTAATAAATGATCAACAAATTGATTTACTCTGCCTTACAGAAACCTGGTTGCAGCAGGATGATTATGTTAGCTTAAATGAATCAACACCCCCGAGTCATTCTAACTACCAGAAATCTCGAAGCACAGGTCGAGGGGGCGGTGTGGCAGCAATTTTTCACACCAGTCTATTAATTAATGAAAGACCAAGACAGACTTTTAATTCATTTGAAAGCCTGATGCTTAACATTATCCACCCCAGCTGTGTAACTCAGAAACCAGTCTTACTTGTTATCATCTATCGTCCACCTGGGCCTTACACAGAGTTTCTGTCTGATTTCTCAGACTTTATATCTGATTTAGTTCTGAGCTCAGATAAAATAATTATTGTGGGTGATTTTAACATCCATGTAGATGCTAAAAATGACAGCCTCAACATGGCATTCAATCTGTTGTTAGACTCAATTGGTTTCTCTCAAAATGTAAAAGAACCCACCCACCACTTTAATCACACTCTAGATCTGGTTTTAACATATGGCATAGAAACTGAACATTTAACAGTGTTTCCTGAAAACCCTCTCCTGTCTGATCATTTCTTGATAACATTTACATTTACAATAATTGATTACGCAGCAGTGGAGGGTGGACTTTATCAAAGTAGATGTCTTTCTGAAAGCGCTGTAACTAAGTTTAAGAATATAATCCAGCCACTGTTATCATCGTCAATGCCCTGTACCAACACAGAGCAGAGCAGCTATCTGAACGCTACCCCAACAGAGGTCGATTATCTTGTTAATAATTTCACCTCCTCACTACGTACGACTCTGGATACTGTAGCTCCAGTGAAAACTAAGGTCTCTAATCAGAAGTACATGACCCCGTGGTATAATTCTCAAACACGTACCCTCAAGCAGACGACTCGTAATCTGGAGAGGAAATGGCGTGTCACAAATTTAGAGGATCATCATTTAGCCTGGAGAAATAGTTTGTTGCTTTATAAGAAAGCCCTCCGCAAAGCCAGAACAGCTTACTATTCGTCACTGATTGAAGAAAATAAGAACAACCCCAGGTTTCTCTTCAGCACTGTAGCCAGGCTGACAAAAAGCCAGAGCTCTTTTGAGCCAACCATCCCTTTAACGTTAACTAGTGATGACTTCATGAACTTCTTCACAAATAAAATTTTTATCATTAGAGAAAAAATTACCAATAATCATCCCACAGATGTAATATTATCTACAGCTACTTGTAGTTCCATTGATGTTAAGTTAGACTCTTTTTTTCCAATCGATCTTTCTGAGTTAACGTCAATAATTACTTCCTCCAAACCATCAACGTGTCTTTTAGACCCCATTCCTACAAAACTGCTCAAAGAAGTTCTGCCATTGATTAATTCTTCGATCTTATATATGATCAACCTATCTCTAATAATCGGCTATGTACCACAGGCCTTCAAGGTGGCTGCAGTTAAACCTTTACTCAAAAAGCCATCTCTAGACCCAGCAGTCTTAGCTAATTATAGGCCAATCTCCAACCTTCCTTTCATATCAAAAATCCTTGAAAGAGTAGTTGTCAAACAGCTAACAGATCATCTGCAGAGGAATGGTTTATTTGAAGAGTTTCAGTCAGGTTTCAGAGCTCATCACAGCACAGAAACAGCTTTAGTGAAGGTTACAAATGATCTTCTTATGGCCTCTGACAGTGGACTCATCTCTGTGCTTGTCCTTCTTGACCTTAGTGCAGCATTCGATACTGTTGACCATAATATTCTATTAGAGCGATTAGAACATGCTGTAGGTATTACAGGTATTGCACTGCAGTGGTTTGTATCATATCTATCTAATAGACTCCAATTTGTGCATGTAAATGGAGAGTCCTCTTCACACACTGAGGTTAATTATGGAGTTCCACAGGGTTCAGTGCTAGGACCAATTCTGTTTACATTATACATGCTTCCCCTAGGCAGCATCATTAGAAGACATAGCATACATTTTCACTGCTATGCAGATGACACCCAGCTCTATCTGTCCATGAAGCCAGATAACACACACCAATTAGTTAAACTGCAGGAATGTCTTAAAGACATAAAAACTTGGATGGCCACTAACTTTCTGCTTCTCAACTCAGATAAAACTGAGGTCATTGTACTCGGCGCTGAAAAGCTTAGAAATATGGTATCTAACCAGATTCTTACTCTGGATGGCATTACCTTGGCCTCCAGTAACACTGTGAGGAACCTTGGAGTCATTTTTGACCAGGATATGTCCTTCAACGCACATATTAAACAAATATGTAAGACTGCGTTCTTCCATTTGCGCAACATCTCTAAAATTAGAAATATCCTGTCTCAGAGTGACGCTGAAAAACTAGTTCATGCATTTATTACTTCCAGGCTGGACTACTGCAATTCATTATTATCAGGATGTCCAAAAAACTCACTGAAAAGCCTTCAGTTAATCCAAAATGCTGCAGCAAGAGTACTGACAGGGACTAGAAAGAGAGAGCATATTTCTCCTGTTTTGGCTTCCCTTCATTGGCTTCCTGTTAAATCCAGAATTGAATTCAAAATCCTGCTCCTCACATACAAGGTCTTAAATAATCAGGCCCCATCTTATCTTAATGACCTTGTAGTACCATATCACCCTATTAGAGCACTTCGCTCTCGCTCTGCAGGCCTACTTGTTGTTCCTAGAGTATTTAAAAGTAGAATGGGAGGGAGAGCCTTCAGTTTTCAGGCCCCTCTTCTGTGGAACCAGCTTCCAGTTTGGATTCGGGAGACAGACACTATCTCTACTTTTAAGATTAGGCTTAAAACTTTCCTTTTTGCTAAAGCATATAGTTAGGGCTGGACCAGGTGACCCTGAATCCTCCCTTAGTTATGCTGCAATAGATGTAGGCTGCCGGGGGATTCCCATGATGCATTGAGTTTTTCCTTTCCAGTCACCTTTCTCACTCACTATGTATTAACAGACCTCTCTGTATTGAATCGTATCTGTTATTAATCTCTGTCTCTCTTCCACAGCATGTCTTTATCCTGTCTTCCTTCTCTCACCCCAACCGGTCGCAGCAGATGGCCGCCCCTCCCTGAGCCTGGTTCTGCCGGAGGTTTCTTCCTGTTAAAAGGGAGTTTTTCCTTCCCACTGTCGCCAAAGTGCTTGCTCATAGGGGGTCATATGATTGTTGGGCTTTTCTCTGTATCTATGAAGCGCCTTGAGGCGACATTTGTTGTGATTTGGCGCTATATAAATAAAATTGAATTGAATTGAATTGAATTGAATTGAATTGAATTGAATTGAAATTGAATTGAATTGAATAATGTAAATAACCTAATAATTATCCTTATTGCTGTTTTAGAGAGGAGCGGTGCTTCAAAGGATAGTTGCAGATTTCTGTCAGGATCTGCAGATTATGCAGTACAAATAAAATGTTAACGTTTCTCCAACGTTGTCTTCCCAGCAGTTTCACCGGATGGCCAGGAAGCGTTCGCGATGTCTTATCGGGTGCTTCTCAAGCGCTGATAATTGGCGTCTGTCTTGTGTCAGTGACGTAAAAGACGGATTTAATACGACTTGACCGTTCACACAGCAGTCGCTTTCTGAAACATCAGATATGTATCGGATTCAGTACCACATACGAAAGTGACCCAGATCGGATTTGAAAATATCGGATTTGTGCTGTTCACACTGTCATACCATGATCGGATATGGGTCGCATAGGGTCAAACAAATCGGATTTGATGCGCTTTCGCCTGCAGTGTGAACATAGCCTTAGTCACAAGGCTTATCTAAGTATATAAAAAAAATAACAAAAATATCTCTCAACTTACTCATGAGTTGAGTTCAGAGCTAATATAAGCACAACAATAGAAAGTTGGTAACCAGTGCACCATATTACAACTTGAAACTTGAAAAGATTGCTTGCTAGTACTTCACAACCAGAGTTGACCACATGTACATTTCTAAGAATAGTTGTTTTAGTGAATTTGTATACTCATTTCCATATCTCTCTGTCTACATACATAGATAGATAGATAGATAGAAAGATAGATAGATAGATAGATAGATAGATAGATAGATAGATAGATAGATAGATAGATAGATATCCTAGGGTGACCAACAGTCCTCTCTTTTTGCACTTGTTGACTTGTAAAAGCCTATATGAACCTTTTTCATCTTACCATTCATTAACTGCCCAAGAGAAGGCATCATTCATATATATACATACACACACACACACACACACACACACACACACATATATATATATATATATATATATATATATATATATATATATATATATATATATATATATATATATATATATATATATATATATATATATATATATATATATATATATCAGTTATCTCAGAAGCTTACTGAGATAAAATGAAATAGGAATTATTTCTGTCCTTTAATTCCCACCTTCTCTGTCTCTCTCTTCATGTTGGCTATGTGTAATGCATTTCCCTCCTCACTTTTTCTGTCTCAGCTGGGCTCTAGTAAGAACAGTTGCTGGTCAGTAGGGGTTTTGGTCTAGCTTGCTGGGTTGCTGAGGAGTGGAGCGTTTGAGTCGTGACACCGGGCATGTGTGTTTATGTGTTTGTCAGTGCACACGTTAACCGTTTGTACATGTGTCTTTGCGAGTGTGCAAGTGTGTAGGTGGGCAAGATGAAATCCATGCTCCTTTAGCCTTTAATTGTCATTTGTCATTATGTGACATAACATGCACAGGCTTACACAGACTGCTGCTTAGTGTTTTAGAATAAGATTTTTTAACTCTTGTAGACTAACCTAACTGGTTTCACACTGCCAGCGTGAGCACCAGAAAAAACACAGATGTCGTTTCCATGTTTTTCCTGTGGTTGACTAAACTGTGTTTTATGCAAAACAAGAGAGTGTTTTTTCAACCCTGTGCGACTGCTGTTGTTATTTTTAGCTTTCAGATATTTTTTTCAATAAGAAGTAGGTCATCATGTGAACATAGTTTTTCTTGTCATAATAATTGGATCGATAATACAGAACAGAACTTCAGGGGCAGTTAAGATTAACAAAACCCATTTGTAATATAAATATCAAAGTGCAATATCTAGTCTAATTTAAGTTTTAGGCAAAGTTTTAATTTGTGACTAACAACTGTTCTTTTCTGGTTTTCCACAGCAGAGTTTTACATTTTTTAAAGTAAATTCTATACAAGAAAAGGGAGACTAAAGGTATCAAACTATACCAAACAGATAATAACAGATTATGACTGTGTCTTTGCTGTGATGACAGATGAGACCAAGACTGAGCTACTTGCCATAGACAGGCAGTAGATAAAGATCAGATACTATAGTATGTAACATATAAAGATTCCAATTATAGTCTATAGTCCAGTTTTTTTTTCTTTTTGGCTTGAACAAACATTGCAGTTTTTTAAAATTTCTTTCCTACCCTGTTTAGTACAAAATTCACAGCAAATTATCAGTGGAAGCTGCTGTCCAAATTTGTTGTGTTTTCAGAGATTCATGCAGTTATAGAACATTTATGTACTGTGTAGCTGAGTTTTTATCAGTCTGATGGTGTCAAAGACTAGTGTTCTATAGAAGTGCTGCTTTTGTAAGTTTAACAGTTTTTAAATGTGGTCCAGCTTTAGGTGCAGTGAGGTTTGATATCTGTGGTCCTGAAGTCAACCGCGGACAAGTGTGTGATCCTATTGTCTCTATGGGACCTGGTCTGCTTCTTTCCTTCTCTGTATATTAATGTTTGTTTTTACATTCATTAAAGTTACACCACTAAAGTTATTATGTTATTATATCTATGTTATTGTTAAATATCAAAATGGCCCAAACTGTAGAGATCCTTTTTAAATATCTTCTTTGCATCTTCTTTGAAAATCACTGACTTAAAAAAATATGGAATCAATTTTATGTTCTGCGTATATCAGAAAACCTCAAATAGACTGAAATAGAATAGAATAGAACACCTTTATTGTCTGTCACAAAGCAACAGAAACGTATCTTTGATACAGCTCAAGAGAAGCAAAAAAAATTACACCTGCAAACTGCATTAGACATCAGAGCAAACATTATGCTGATAGTAGTAAGTCAGACAAAAGAGCTCCCCCTGCAGACCACAGTATGATGATGCATGTGCCAGGCGACCCAGCAAAATTAGACGTGTGTGTGTGTGTGTGTGTGTGTGTGTGTGTAGATGCACCATCCCTTCGTACATATGATGTTGACTTTTCAGTTTGTGTCAGTGAAATAACTAAAAGTCTAATTAAGACTAAATAATGGAGCTGTCAGAGTTTATGAGGCTCAGGAGTACATTAGACCACTGTGATTTTCCTGGCCTCTTATAGACTTGACAGCACAAGTGTATATGAGCTGTAATTGGAGGCTGTCAAGGGACAGCCGACCACAGAGGAAGGTTTAATGGCCTGTGGTAAATATGGATGCTGAAATGCTTTGGATTTCTTTGATTTCTGCTATAATGTGGCTCTATTTTAATGCCTTTTCTCTAAAACAAAATTTTCACTAAAAAGAAAGGAATGCAATGCATTTAAATAGCTATATATGCAGTGTATATATGTGTAAAGAGTTACATGTAATTCAGCTTTCCTGCTTTTTCATTTTGTGACGTAACCGCCTTCCCATCCTCAGGGGCTCACATTAAACAAATCCACTGTATTAGGCAGATTATCTCATCTGCCATTCAAGATGCAAAGTCATCTCCAGTGGATGACGGTTGCACTGTCAGGACATCACATTTGATGAAATCAGCGTACAAACAGACACTCACAGACACACACAAGCATGCATACTAGGCCTGGGACCAGTTATCAGTTAACAGTTATTGTTAATAATAATTAAATGGACCTAATGTTGCACAAGAAACATGATGCACATTGCCTTTATGCAGGCAAGTCAAACATTTAAATATTAAAAATGTTGTGTAACCTGGGGGTGTATGGTATAGCCCTGAGTATGTAATGATATGATGTCAAATTGTAAAACATAAATTGTAAATAGTGTAAATTACTATTATTAAAGTTTTTGGCTTTTTTATTTGTACACTAACTTTTTGTTTATTTGTGTTTTTAATTTTTATTTTTTCTTATAGCTCTAATTCACATTGTCTTATGACTTTTCCCCAGTGTGGGGTTAATAACGTTTATGTCTATGTCTATATATATGATGACAGAGAAAAAAATATTGAACATTTTAGTAGTGGATGCAGCTTTCAGGCAGCAGCATTCATTAGTCCACACAACATTAGCGGCATTTTCCATACTTCTTTTCCAGTAAGCTATGTTATTGATGGCGGACCTCTAGTGCCATGAGTTACCAGCAGCAGCAGCAGATTTATAGTGTAGGGACACAATATATACAGTAATACAGAATAAGTCCAGAAGTAGCCTAGGTAGTAGTTTTTATGGAAATATTAAGTAAACAGACTGAATAACTGTTTAAAACTTTAGATCAATATGTAATTGAAAAATATGTATTTTTTACCTGGTGTGTTGTAACTTGGGTCAAGCTTTTGAACCATTTCCTTAAGTGGTTACCACCATTGACCCAGATCAATGAGTTCCATCCACTCTTTGCTCTTCTCCTCATATGGAAAACAGTAGTGAGTGCTACAGCCATGTGCTGTGTTGCAAATCACTACTAGCATATCCTCCTTCATAGCCTAGTTATAGTCAATGGTGTATTTTTGCCTAAAGTGTTGCAACAATGTGGTTATGGGTTTAGCAGGAACAGTATTCGTGTATATTTTGTAAGGCAATGTGCTTTGTTGGAGGCCTGAACTCTTGTACTTCCCTTTTTTTGGTACTAGGACAATGGCAAGGAGTCAAGGAGACAAGGAGTTTGTTTGGGTTTTCTCTGTTTTGTCTATCTTATTGTAGAAAATGTACATTTAATAAATGTTAACTGCTCATATATAATTTGAAAGGATTCTTTGTGATCTTTAAATTAAAAGTAATTTATAAAGCGTACTGTGTATGCACCTTGTCTCTAGGCGCACAGGTAAAATACAACATGGCACGTTCCACAAACCAGCGCTCACTCTTATGTATTTTTAATGAATTCATTAGTTTATGAGATCACATTTTGTTGGAAGACATAATTACACACTAATCAAAATATGTTTATAAGTACAGCATTCTTTTTTCCTATTAAAAAAAACTTACCTTTAATTTTAGAGGGAGTATCACTGGTATACACAGTGTCACTAGTTTGAATGATTTGACTATTATAAATAAAGACATACCTAGAACACAAAGGTACAACCTTTACATACATCTAAAGAACTTTATTCAGATGTATTTTAAATTATTTTAAATTCTACATTGTCCTTTTTCAAACGCATGCATCTGTACTGCTAATACTACTACTGCTGTCCTGAACAGCTGTTCAAGAACAAAAACTGATGATAGCTTTGCCCCAAAGTGTGCAAGCCATTGCTTCTTTTTACATTTATCATTGTCTTGTTTTGTCCTGGTTTCTATGTGCATGTATTTTTCTACCATTACATGAAGTTAAAATTGCAGTGGTTGCAACTTTAAGTTAAACTATTTAGAGAATCACACAGAATTCTTGTGCTTGATTCTTGATGTTAAATCTAAACGTTAAAAACTTCTTTACCAGTGCACCAGCTTTCAGCATCGTGGAATGTAGGTCAGAGAAGTATAATTAGAAATACTCACAATGGACAGTTTCTGTTCTTTGTTGAAGTGCCAAACAGTTACCTCTTGCTTCCATCTGGGGCCACTAGTTCTCTAATGTAATTTCAAACTACCTGTACATTTTGAGAAATCCCCCTACTGGTCATCTTTTGAATCAGCAAATGTCTAGAATGATGAGTAGGCAGCCATGCTCTGTTAAAGACGCCGTCGTTTTAAGCATTAACCTTTTCAAGGTTGTTATCAGTGTGTTTACCTGAATTACTCTTTTTACCTTATTGAAGGAAGTCTTAAAAAATAACTTCATAGAGGGTACAGATACAGGATGGTGGTGGAAGAGAGCTGAAGAGAAGCAAATGTAGATCAGCCCTCCAGCATTAAGGGTGCACGTGTCTTTTTCTTTTTGTTTATCAGCTGTGCCTGCTCTTGTTTATTTTTAGATGGGAAAAAGGAAGAGAGGAGTGGTAAGCAAAGGAGGGACCGTAGAACAAGAGAGATGATGTTATGCTCCCAGATAGCGCTCTATAGTTTAAGTAGAATGATCTTTGAGAGCAGCTTCTGTTCATTAGCTTTTATCTGCAGATTATGTGCCATCCAGATTGGGACCACAAGACAGCTCTGGACAGATTCTGGGTCAATGCAGCCCAGAGGGAAAGGGCAAAAAAGGATGTGTGTCTTTGGCAAAATTTCCTCTTCTAATCTGAAGATTTGCTGAATATCAAAATAGCTTCAAAGCAGATCTTTATTTTCATAACATTAAACTCTTTTTGTTCCTGCTCAGCTGACTGTGCAAGCTGTCCAGTCTTTAATAATCTGTTTTAATACACTCAAGACATTTCAGCACATTCCTATTCATGTTTGACTCACTTCTGTCTCTCCAGTGATATGTTAGTGGGGCACGTTTGCATTGTTGTTATTATTGTCTTAATAATTAATATTTCAGGTTTTGATTGGGAATTGATCTCAGCCAGGTGACAAAACGAATGAAATAAAAGCTAGTTTTTATGCTAGTATGTTTACAAGTTTCAGTAAATCATTGCACCAATTTCCCATTTTCCTAGCAAAAGAAAAGAGTGGTGGCTCAAGACTTTTGCACAGCACTGTAACATAGTGGTATTATATCACTTAACTCTCAAACATTCCCGTAGGAAGAATTTTGACAGAGCAATGTGCAATTTCATATTTATATACTACTAAATCACTATAACAGTTGCCTCAAGGTGCTTTATATTGTAAGGTAAAGATCCTACGATAATACATAGAAAACTACAAAGTAAAATCTGATGAATGCTAAGAAGCATCATCCTTGGAAAGGGGCCTCTAACTTTTTAAGATTCCCATATTTTGAAGTCAATATGGTCTTTTCAGAAAGTGTGGCTCTCTCCATACTGTGGTGATTTCATTTTTTTATATAGTAGCTAAATCATCTGTTTTTTTTCCCACATTTGACATGTAATTCCAGCTTTAGCCGCCACCAACCATGTTAACAGACTTTTAATGAATCAATATGTACCTCAGTTTCCTGATGCTGAGAGTGCTTTTCTTATAACACACGTTACCCACTGTTTGGTTGTCATGAATCATCTGCTATCACAGGAAACCCTTGACAAGTAGAAGGCGTAGTATAACTGTGGCCAACTGAACCCCAAACAACAATTTTATGGTCCATAGATGAATCACTTTGATCTTTGCCCCAATGTGTCCTAGCAACCAAGTATTTTCAATATAGCTGATTTCTATGTGCTGCAGGTTTTGTTGTCCCTGAACCACCAGTGAACCAGTTTTCAATTGGTAGATGTGTGGAAGCAGGGGCGGGTGAGATGATGAGGCAGGGATGGGGGGGTGGGGGGGGTGGGGGGTGGGGGGGGGTGCGCGCTCATGAAGCAGCAGCAGCAGAAAAGAGACGAGAAAGTGCAAGGAAGTGTTTGTGGGCTACATTGTTGAAATGTCAGTTGCTTTGGATTGAGACTCTTATGTGTCACTTACTGTGACATTTGAATTAAGGTTTAAGGAAGTGAGGACAGCATAAAGCTGTTGACTTCTCCAGGAATCTTGTTGCAAATATCACGAGTGAGTGGCTCTCTTCGAGCTGAACGTTAATGATGCAGAGGAGGCACTCAGCAAGTACCATGGGGCGCCACCAGGACAATCTTCTTAAACAGGTCCAGTATTGGTTTGATTCACTCTTGGCATAGGCTGCTTGTTCTCTATGT